>NW_007046445.1:0-365 GCF_000164805.1 Carlito syrichta
CTATCCATTCCTCTCCGTTTCATTACCTACCTTTCCATTGCATTCCATCTCATTCCTTTCCATTCCCTTCCATTTTTCTCCATTCCATTCCATTTCATTCCATTACACGACATTCCATTCCATTCCATTCCTCGTCATTAACTTCCACTCCATTGCATCCATTCTATTCCATTCGATTTCTCCCCATACCATTCCTCTCCATTTCATTCCCTTCCATTCTAGTCCATTAAAACGTCTCCATTCCATTCCTCCCCATTCCATTCCTCTCCATTCCATTCCACTCCTTTCCTTCCCTTTCCAATCTGATCCTCCCCATTCCATTCATTTCCATTTCACTCCATTCCATTCCATTCTGTTCCATTCAA
>NW_007046446.1:0-337 GCF_000164805.1 Carlito syrichta
GTCCAATTGTTTAAATCCCCAAGCCAAGAAGACAAAGGGGAAAACGAAGTGTTCTGGCCCGAGTTAGACCCTGAGTAGCAGGTCTAATGTAGTAGCAGAAGTTTTCAAGAGTCAGGAGCCAAAGTGAGGAAAATAGGAGAGTTTTTTTTTTAATGAAGTTGAGTTTACTTCATTGAAGGCTCTTTTATTCTGAGATCATATTCATCCTACTTTGGGGGTGTTTAAAATGTCCTTTCACTTATGAAATTATGGTGATAGCAAATGGTCATTGTTGGCTGAATTTTGTAAATCTTTTAAAACATTTTTATTTTATTTTAAAGTTGTGGGGTACAAGTCA
>NW_007046447.1:0-451 GCF_000164805.1 Carlito syrichta
TGTGCAGGTATCTTTTTTATAGAGTGACCTGAGTTCTTTCAGGTATATTCCCAGTAGGGGGATTGCAGGGTCATATGGAAGGTCAATTTTTAGAGCTTTCAGGAATCGCTACACTGATTTCCACAGAGGCTGAACTAGTTTACACTCCCACCAACAGTGTAGAAGTGTTCCCTTTCGCCATATCCTCTCCAGCATCTGCTATTTTTTGAGTTATTGATGATGGCCTTTCTGACTGGAGTTAGGTGGTATCTCAGTGTGGTTTTAGTTTGCATTTCCTTGATGACTAGTGAGATTGAACATTTCTTCATGAATCTGTTGGCCACTCATATGTCTTCTTTTGAGAAGTATCTGTTCATATCTTTTGCACACTTTGTAATGGGGCTGTTTGTTTTTTTCTTTTCAGCACGTTTGAGTTCCTTGTAGATCCTTGATGTTAGGCCTTTGTCAGACA
>NW_007046448.1:0-414 GCF_000164805.1 Carlito syrichta
CATGATCTCATTTAATCTTCCCAGAAACTCTTCCTAGGCAATCCAAGCTTAAGAGGATACAATTTTCCCACAGTCTCAAAGCTAGTAAATGGCAGAGCCAGGACTTAAAATAAACTGTTTTCACCGTTTGTTGAAAAAAAAACCATCCTTTCCCTCATTAAATGGTCTTGCACCCTTATCGAAAATCATTCGACAATATATGCCAGAGTTTATTTCTGAGTTCTCTATTTTTTATCCCTTTTTAAGGCTGAATAATATTCCATTGTATGAACATATACTCTTATCTCAGTATTTAAATAAGTTGATGGTTGTCACCTCTGTGGTTTGTGAACTACTGAGCACATGCCCAGGAGCTTTTTTTTTTCTTTTGAGTTAGAGTCTCACTCTGGCAGCCAGACTGGAGTGCGGTGGCAT
>NW_007046449.1:0-334 GCF_000164805.1 Carlito syrichta
ATTTCCTAGAATCTGAAGGAAATAATTCAAAGAGAGAGTTTATATCATGAATGGCAATAAATATAGCTAGTATTTTGCTTTCTTACTACCTAAGAATCTTATAAAATCTACTAAATAGAGGAGTAGAGACACTTCTTTAAAAGATAAAAATAATTTCCAGATTTTTAAGGGGATTATAGTGATTTTTATTTTATTTTTATATTTTTAATTTTTATTTTAAAGATGTAGGGTACAATTCAGGGTTAGGTATACAAATGGCCATTGTACAGGTAAAGTTGAGACTCACTTTGGGTCCCTCTTCATCTGGTTTGAGATCAGGTACCCTTATTGATGA
>NW_007046450.1:0-344 GCF_000164805.1 Carlito syrichta
CCCAGCTGACTTGTTAAATCAGCTCACCGGTCAGCTAGCTTGCTGGCTGACTGGTTAAGGTAGCTCACTCATCAGCTTACTTGACGGCTGACTAGTTAAATCGGTTCACTGGTCAGCTCAATCACTGTTTGACTAGTTAAGTCTTCTGACCTGTCGGCTCACTCGCCAGCTGACTAGTTAAGCCTGCTGACCAGTCAGCTCACTGACTGGCTAACTAGTTAATTCAGCTGACATGTTGACTAACTCACCTGCCGACTAGTTATGTCAGCTAAGTGGTCAGCTGACTAGCCAGCCAACTAGTTATTTCAGCTAACCAAATGACCGACTAGGCTGCCAACTTGTCA
>NW_007046451.1:0-364 GCF_000164805.1 Carlito syrichta
ATCCTGCCGCTGCAGTCCGGCCTGGGTGACAGAGTAAGACCCCGACTCAAAAAAAAAAAAGAAAGAAAAAGAAAAAAAATATACTGCTAAGTCAGTTTAAGGAAAATCCCCACCCTCGTATCTGACAACCCTTCATCTTATCATGCTGGTTTGCCCTCAGCATAGCCAGAAACGCCTTTTCCTTGAGGTTTTTCTTAGTAATTTTCCATCTGCTGACCCCCACCCTGTGCCTTGGTTATAAATTCCTTTTTGATCTTGTTGCAGTCACAATGGAGTTCACTCTCTCACACTGTAAAACCTCACTGCAGTGGTCCCTACACCATTCACCATGGTCTACCTTGAATAAAGTCAGTCACAAGTGTCA
>NW_007046452.1:0-357 GCF_000164805.1 Carlito syrichta
GTTAGAGTCAGTCCTCTTTTAGTATACTAAGTATGATTTATTTTCTTTTAGTATTCTAAGCATGATTTATGCTTTATAAATCCTGGTGTTCCTGTGTTGGGTGCATATATGTTCAGGATGGATATATCTTGGTGGATTGAATCCTTTATCATTATTTAGTGTCCTGTATCCTTTTTAATTTTTGATAGCTTGATGTCAGTTTTGTCTTGGAATAAAAACTCCTGCCCTCTTTGTTTTCCGTTCACTTGAATGTATTTTTTTACACCTTGATCTAACTTTAGTCTGTGGTTGTGCTTTTATGAAGTGTGTTTCCTGGAAGCAGCATTTTGTTCAGTCAAGCTTTTTTATCCATGTTGC
>NW_007046453.1:0-352 GCF_000164805.1 Carlito syrichta
GTCTCGAACCCGTGGGCTCAGGCAATCCACTCACCTCAGCCTCCCAAAGGTGCAGGATTAGAGGCTGAGCCACCGAGCCCAGCACTTTCACTTTCTTTTTTTTGAACTGCAGTCTTACTCTGTTGCCCAGGCTGGAGTGCAGTAGTAACCTCATGGCCACTGCAGCCTCGATCTCCTGGGCTCCGGCAATCCTTCCGCCTCAGCCTTCCAAGTATTTGGAACTACAGGCGCATGCTACTACGCCTGGCTAATTTTTTTGATTTATTGTAGAGATGAGGTCTTCCCAAGTTGCCCAGGCTGGTTTTGAACCCGCGGACTCAGGCAATTCACTCGCCTTGGCCTCCCAAAGCAC
>NW_007046454.1:0-332 GCF_000164805.1 Carlito syrichta
GCAGAAACGTCTTTACAACACTGACACAAAAGACTTTCATGACATTCTTAACATAAAAGTCTTCACAAAAAATGCCCTTATCAACAATTTCATTTGCAGCAGGGCCATCATAACACCATCTTTGGTAACTGTACTCTCATCAAAACTTGATGTGCAACAATACTCCAAACATCAGTGCTTTTATGAGAAATGCCTTTTAAAATTCCTTAAGCAAAATTTCCCTAACAACTGCCTTAGCGACAGAAACACACAGGAAGAGGACCATGTAGGACGAAGGCAGAGACTGGAGTGATGCATCTACAAGCCAACAAACATAAAAGATTTCTGGCAAC
>NW_007046455.1:0-8324 GCF_000164805.1 Carlito syrichta
CACCACAGCCTCAACCTGCTGGGCTCCGGTGATCCTTCCGTCTCAGCCTTCCAAGTAGCTGCAACTACAGGCACACGCTACCACGCCCAGCTAATTTTTTTGATTTATTGTAGAGATGAGGTCTCGCCTGCCCAGGCAAATCTCAAACTCGCAGGCTCAGGCAATCCACTCACCTCAGCCTCCCAAAGGCGCGGGATTACAGGCTGAGGCACCGAGCCCAGCGAAAGGCATATTTATAACATTGCACATAAATATCATGAAAATAGAGGGATCTCAAGTAGACAGTCTAAACATCATACATTAGAGAGTTGGAAAGACAAAAACAATCCAATTCAAGGATTAGTATAAAAATGGAAATCATTAAAATAAAATCACAGTTAAATGAAATAGAGACAAAAAAAATACAAAGAGACAAAAACCTAGTTCTTTGAAAGGATAAATAAGATTGATAGACACCTGGTCAGATTAACCAAAAAAGAAAGAGAAATGAAAAAGGTGATATCACAACTAACCCAAAGAAATACAAAAGATTATCAGAGATTACTACAACACCTGTATGCAAATAAAATAGAAAATAGAAAATCTAGAGGAAATGGAAGAATTCCTGGCTTCACCCAACCTCCCAAGGTTAAACAGGAAGAAGTTGAAACCCTAAACAGACAAATAACAATCCAAGAAATCAACTCAGTTTAAAAAATAAAAAAAAAAAGCAAAGCCCTGGACCAGATAGTTTCTCAGCTGAATTCTGCAAGATGCACAAGGAAGAACAAATACCAATCTTATTGAAACTATTCCAGGCAATCAAGAAGGAAGAAATTCTCCCTAGCTCATTCTATGAAGCCAATATCATCCTGATACCCAAAAAAAGCAAAGAACCAACAAGGAAAGAAAACTGCAGGCCAATTTCCCTGATGAACATAGATGCAAAAATTCTCAACAAGATTCTAGCAAGGCCAGGCATGACAGTTCACACCTGTAATCCCAGTATTTTGGGAGACTGAGGTGAGGCGGATTGTTTGAGACCAGCCTAGGCAACATAGTGAAACCTCGTCTCTACAAAAAAAAAATTTTTTTTAATTTAGCCAGGCATGGCGGCACATGCCTGTAGTTCCAGCTACTCAGGATTGTAAAGTGGGAGGATCACCTGAGTCCAGGGATTAGAAGCTGCCATGAGTTACAAGTATCATGATCATGCCACTGCACTCCAGCCTGGGTGACTCAATGAAAAAAAATGATTCTAGAAAATTACATTTAACAGCACATTTCAAAGATTATCCATCATGAGCAGGTGGGCTTCATTCCTGAGATGCAAGGCTGGTTCAACATATGTAAATCAATAAACATAATCCATCACATAAACAAGTATAAAACCAAGAACCACATGATTATCTCCTTAGATGCAGAAAAAACATTTGATAAAATCCAACATCTCATCTTGATTTAAAAAAAAAAAAACCTCAGACACCTAGACATCGAAGGAACATTCCTCAAAATAGTAAGAACCATCCATGACAAACCTGCAGCCCATGCATACTTAGAGAGCAGAAGCTGAAAGCAATCCCTCTAAGAACTGGAACAAAACAAGGATGCCCACTCTACCCCTCCTATTTAACATAGTACTGGAAGTCCTAGCCAAAGCAATCAAGGAGGAGAAAGAAATTAGGGATGTCCAAAGAGAGCAGTAAATTATCCATTTTTGCAGATTATGCGCTTTTGTACCCAGAAAGCCCTAGAGAGTTCTTCCACTGATAAATGATAAATGACTTCAGTAATGTCTTGGCATAAAAAAATCAGTGCACAAAAAACAATTGCATTTCTATAAATCAACAATAAGCAGGTCACAAACCACATAAAATACACAATTCTGTCCATAATTGCCACAAAAAATTATATAAAATAAAATGCCTCGACATCCATCTAATCAAAGAGGTGAAAGACCTTTAAATGAGAGCTACAAAACACTGCTCAAAGAAATCAAGGATGACACAAACAAATGGAAGAATATCCAATGCTCATGGGTTAGAAGAATCAATATCATCAAGGTGTCCATTTCATCCAAGGCAATCTACAGATTGAATGCAAGACCTATCAAATTGCCAACATTATTTTTCACAGACCTAGAAAAGACAATACAGAATTTCATATGGAAGCAAAAAATAGCACAAATAGCCAAAGATATTTAATAGCCTCAGCAAAAAGAACAAAGCTGGGGGCACCACACTTCTAGACTTCAAACTTTACTACAAGGCTACAGTAATTGAGTCAGCATGCTACTGGTACAAAAATAGACACATAGACCAATGGAACAGGACAGAGAATCCAGAAATAAAACCATGGATCTTCAACCAACTCATCTTTGACAAAGTTGACAAAAACATTGGGAAAATTTTTACCATATATAGTAAAGGTAAATGGTGCTAGAAAAACTGGCTAACCACATGCAGAAGAGTGAAACTGGACCCCTACCTATCACCATATACAAAATTCACTCAAAATGGATTAAGGACTTAAATGTGAAACCACAAACTATAAGACTATGAAATGTCTTATAGCTGCCAAAACAGGCAAATTTATAGAGACAGAAAGTCATTGGGGGGTGGAAAGAGGAGGGAATGGGGAGTGACTGCTTTGCATTTTAGAGTGACAAAAACATTCTGGACCTAGACCGTAGTGATGGTTGCATAACCCTATGAATATGCTTTAAAAACACTGAATTGTATTCTTTAAGTGAGTGAATTGCATGGCATATGAACCATAACTCAAAATCTGTCTAAAAAAAAAAAAGACAATGTGACTTTTGCCTTGCTCCTCCTCTATCCTTGATCACTCATTCTGGAGGAAGCCAGCTGCCATGTTGGAAGAAGTCCACGTGGCAAGGGACTCAAGCTTCTAGTCAAAAGGCATGTGAAGGAGCCATCTTGAAAGCAGATTCTTCCTTTCCAGCAAAGGTTTCAGATGGTTGCAGCCCCAGTCAACATCTTGACTGTATTCCCATGAGAGACCCTAAGCCAGAACTACTATCTAAGCTACTTGGGTGTTCCTGACCCTTCAACTATGTGAGATGATAAATGCACGTTTCTTTAAGCTGCTAAGACTTGGGCTAATTTGTTACACCACAAAAGAAATATTCTTAAGTGAAAAAGCAAGTGGCAAAACATTATGTAGGCTATGGCTCCTTTTTTATTTAAAATGTATCTGTGCGTATGTAGAAAAAAATCACAGATATTGCTGTCTCTAGGTGGAGTGGTTATTTGCATTTTTTCCTTATAACTTCTCTTTATTTTCCCACTTTTCTACAACGAATCTCTTTTGTTTCTGTAATTTTTAAAAAACTGTAGAAACCTTTAATTTTTTACAGGTTAAATATGATGCAAGGTGGGGAAAGATTTTGACAATAACTGACAGACATGAGATGAGGGCTTGGGCCAGCTGCAAGAAAAGTGTGAGAAAAGTCAATACAAGCAATATTTGGGAAGAAGAAAAAGAATGCAGTACTCGATGGGCAGTTCAGTCACTCCTGTTTGTAGTTTGAAAGTCTGGATATGTGTTACCTGCTGCTCCAGCACGGACACTCCAAGACTGAGATGTTCCTCCAACAACCTTCGGGGCCACTAACAACCTCTCCAGCCATAAAGCCAAACCTCCAGATGAAAAGTTCTCCCATTTCTCAAGAAAGATGAAAGAATACAATCTTAGGAACACTTGCCTTACTGCACATCACCACAGCCCAGGGCCAGATGCTGGCTGTGGGTTCAAATATATTCCACTTGTTGCATAAGCACTACTTATTAAACATCTTCTAGGCACCAGCACTGAGCTCCTAACATATGTTCTCTCAGTTATTCCTCATACCCTTTTGTGTAAGTATTCCTTTCATGTTATAGAGAAGAGAAAACCGGTGTGTAGACAGGTTACATTACTGGCCTAAAGTATCATAGCTAGTTAATAGCAAAGCGCGGTCCTGAACCCGCTTCTGTCAAAAGAAACAGAATGTCTGAGCACCTGTATAAGGTGCCTGCGCATCTATCCCAGAAAAGATCAGTGTTGTAGAAGGCAGCAACAACCCCTGCTCCCCTACCTGAGAAAGTTTGGGGGACTGGATCAAGCCTTGAGTACTCCAGCTGCTACCAAGGCAGCTGCCTTCTGGGAAGGGCTTTATCTCACCGGCAGTAGCTATCATGGCATCAATAATTCAAGGCCACAGGCACTGACAGTCTGTAATAATTTTTAAAGTATAATCCCTGTCCATCCTTATTACTGGAAGCCAGTTGGACTCTAATTCCACTTATATTTATGAAAATGAAGACATCCGTTTCTATAAAGGCTGTGACACAAGAATAAAAATAATACCTCAGGTAAATGTTTGGTTTTGTTTCGGTTTCAAAAGCAAGCTTGTACTGTGACCAACGAGACTCAAGCCCAGTGGCAGGTGGTTGTGGGTTGATTGAGAGTTTGTCCTTCTGGTATTTCCCCCCTACTTTCGTTCATGTAAAGGGGGCTGGAAATTGGCGATAAAAGAAAAGGAAACCACAGCACCTCTAAAGAGCAGGCACTGAAGTTCTGTCTGTGGGAATATTCCACGGAAGAATAGGAGCCTCATTAAACCATGGGGGGGGGGGGGGGCATTAAATAAATAATGGTTTCTAGAAAAAAAGAGAGCAGGAAACAGATGTTTCTCAGTGCTCACAGGGATGCTGTACTGGAATATGAGTAAAAGAGAAATAGAGATGTGTTCTACCAAGCTCCCTCATTCTGGATGAAAAGCAAAGAACAAAAAGAGGGGAAGAGAGTAGTGAGGGGGACAGAGGAAGGGGAAGGGCAGGGAGGGAGGGAGGTGGGGGGTGTATAAAGGAAGAACAAAGATCAAGGAGAAAGGAAGGAGAAGGAGTGGGGAGGAAATGAGAGCCCCTGAGTTCTCGCCAGGACTCCTGGAGAGCCCCTTCACACTGGAAGAAAGAGGGCCTCTTTCTCAAAGAAGCCTTTACACTTCTCTTACATCTTCGTTTCCCGCAAGGGATTTCTGAGAGGGGGAAAAAAGCTTCCAGTCTTCAATGAACACCAAAAGTTTGAGAAGAACTCTCTTTAATTAGTTTCTTAACCTCTGGAGTGAGCAGCAAGTCTTGTGCTATAAGCGCCCTCTGTCTCTCTAATCCTACACACACACATGCACACACACATATGCACACACACACCTCACATACACACACATGCAAACCCACAACTGCATGCACACACACATATTACCCACACTAGCACACACTCACATATACACATGAATCCACACTCATGTACACAGTTGTGCTCACACTCTCCTTTGGGCACCCCTGGAACTCACCCCTTTTAGCAACCGAGGCACCCTGCTTTGCCCTACAATGGTCCACCCGGTCCCTTATCCCCCCCTCCCCCAGCCCAGGAAAATATTTTTGTCCTGTGTACTTTCCTAGAAGGGCAATTTAAGATTTCTACCAATTCTAAGAAAAATCAAGTTTATAAATCACTTTTCAAGAAAAGAAAGAGAAAAAGGAGGAAAAAAGCAAACAGGAAAATCAGAAGGAAGGGAAAGAAACACACAGCCCTCACTAAGAGTCTGCAAGGCGCAAATACTATGCTGTATCTTACGTATGCCATCTCATTTTTCCTCAAAACAATAGAAGGAGGTGAGCCTTATTATCCTCTTTTGAAA
Organism: Carlito syrichta; assembly: GCF_000164805.1. NCBI lineage: Eukaryota > Metazoa > Chordata > Mammalia > Primates > Tarsiidae > Carlito > Carlito syrichta. Next base: position 5,684 of record NW_007046455.1, read on the forward strand.
ATAAGGAAATTAAGGCTCAGAAAGTTTAAATACCTGGTCCAAAAGCTCACAGTTACATCAGAACCCAGATTTAAACCAGAGTTGCCTGCCTCGGAGTGTGGAGTTGAGAAACACATGTGATGGGAGAGGGGTCCCAAGGACCAGAAAGAAGCTAGGTGAGCCTGGTGCCTCTCTGGTACCTAACTGAAGGACAACAAGCTCCCGAATTCACTCCTATTTGTGTGTGTCTCATCACTGGCTCCATTTCGAACCCTACTCTTATTTTGTTTCTTTCTCATGCTCCTGTGCTATCCAGATGTATTTCAAGTGTTCTTCTAAACCTCCATAAATCTCCATTTTTTAAGCCTCCTTTAAAAAGCCACTTTTTTGTGTGTGTGTGCCAACACAAGGTAGATTCCAAATCACATAGGACCAGGGTGCCACAACTGTAATGACAGTTGATTGTGGTGTGAGTCTGACCCGTGAGAGGGGTCTCAAGCCTGTCTCCACTTCTCCAAATCAAACTTGATCTGGCACTGGTTTCCTGAATGAGTATGGTCAGTTTTTACTCTGTAATGTGTGATAACAGGATTTCCCATGAGGTGTTTTAGAAAGGTTTTGAAGTGCTTGGGTGAAAAGAACCACAATACAATCTTTTTTTTTTTTTTTTGAATGTCAATACCTCACACCCACTTTTCAGTAACCTTTTAAGAGCAGCTGAAGTGTGTTGTGCTCCAAAGCTGCTGACTCGGAATGAGAAATCGGTCACTGAAAGTACTTCAAGCTCTTTAAAAACAGCTAAAGGAGCTGAAGAGCTCTCTCCTGAGCCCTAGTGAGGCCCTCAAAGGCCCCAGATTTTCCCTTGAAGAATTGATTATCCTCACCCTACAAGAAAAATAAGGCCCTCAGGTCACAAACAGGCCTCAAGCAGTCAGATAGACCTGGGTTCAAATCTTGGCTTCACGACCAACTAGCTACTTAATCTTGAGCAAAATATTTCACCACTCAGACTTCTTTCCCTTCACTGTGAAATGAAAAATAATCACAATACCCACCTCACATGTTGGCATGGTATTAACCAGATAATAGGTATAATGTGCCCAGCAAACGTGAGTTGTGACTCTCCACATTATGAGCAGCCGCTGTGACTTTGCCCTTCAGCTGTGTGTTCATCTTCTCTCTTGCCCAGGCCCCTTCTTAGGGCAGACTCAACAGAGGATTTTGGTGGTGAGGGAGTTCATTTTGGGCCTAGCAGAATGTGCTGGAAACTCCGTTGTTTTTTTTTAACAGAAGCCCTTTTCAAGTCACCCCTTCCCCTTGCCTCTGCCAGACCTCAGAGACATTCTCTTCCTTAAAGCTGCTACCAATTATTCTCGACACTGTTGAGGTATACTCCATCTTCTGTCTGTGGGGTCAACCAGGCCACTGTTGTATGTGAAAATTGAAAACAAGGCTCTATGCAGCAGGGAAGTCAGTACACTATGCCATCTAAGTCAAAGACAGAAGAAGTAAACACCACACACTTCCCCCTCTGCCTCTTGGCTTTTTGCTTTTTTACAGAATTTGAGCCCATGTTCAAATTTGGGAGAGTGCAGATTTAGAAGAAATAGTGGGAGAAGAGATTGGCATTTGCACAAGCACTTGACCAAGGGCCCATGCTGTGTAAGACCCAGGTATGTTTTTTATTTTTTGCAAGCCCTCTGGTTATGTAAATAATTTTGTGTTACCAAAATTAGCATGTCAGCACCATCTGGTGGCCCAACTCCACACAATTCCAACAAAAGAAGTATTAGCAGGCCAACAGGAGCTATCTGCCCTCCAGACTGCCCTCCTGGAAGTGAGGTCCAAGCCCTGATCCCAAGACACCATGATCACAAGCCTCAGAGCTCTTGGGCCATCTGGTCAATCCCAGATCCCACTGTTAGGGTATGGACGGACAGGGTGAGGGTGGAGAGGTGCTGGGAGGCGCGCAGCACTTCCGAGGCTGGCAAGCCGGAGGTGCGCGCTGGCAACCCAGAGATCCAAGTAGATGCAAAGAATTGTGACTCACAAAAAGGTGAAAGAAGAAAAGATTTATTTAAGAAAGTTTCACCCCCCATAGACAGGGAGTGGGCCTACACTCTAGGTGAGTGTCGTAGCCCCCCAGAGTCCTGGCTTAAATCCTTTTCTTGGAGATGTTGCACATGACTGCCATGACTGCTGTGACTTCCTTGTCGACCACCTGTGGATGTCTTGGAGATCCTGTGACACAGAGAGCCATTAATGTTCGCCCACATTATCATAGCCCCTAGAGAAGGGCGTGACAAGGTTTCTAATGCTACTGCACCTTCCCAAATGACATTCCTTAGAGCTAATGGAGGGTGTGCTTCCCCTTATCCCCTAGGCATTCCCAGTAGGTAGGTTTGGGGGTGATCCTTGACTTCCCTATAGATAGGGCCTGTTCTACTGGAAGATCGAATCCCCACCTGCTCTCCCTCTGAGCGGTTATAACTTTTGTAATGACAAGTTTCATGACTTTTACAGTCCTTGCCCAATGCATGATGTCTTAGACCTTATAAATTCCCTTTACTCTAAGCAAGCTTGATGGCCACTATGAGATACCTCTGATACCTGGAAGTCTGTTTCTGAAAAGACAAAGTCAGTAAAGTTAATTATACCTAAA
>NW_007046456.1:0-321 GCF_000164805.1 Carlito syrichta
GCAAAAATGGAGAGAGCCTGACAACTTCATACAGTGATGTTGGTGTGTCAAAAAACGGGCTATTTCTCTCTCTCTCTCACACACACACACACACACACACTTTTTCATACTTGCCAGATGTGCAGCTGTGCCTTCAGGGCTGTTATTTATTAAAGGTGCGCTTCTGGACCTGGTCCAGCAGGTCATGGACTCTGGTCTGTTCTCAACTCAAAAAAAAAAAAAAAGTATATATATTATTGTAAGTCAAGAGTATTATATATATTATTGTATATATATATATTATTGTAAGTCAAGAGTATTGTGTGTGTATATATATATATA
>NW_007046457.1:0-331 GCF_000164805.1 Carlito syrichta
AAAAAAAAAAAAAAAAAAAAAAAAAAAAAAAAAAAAAAAAAAGATATCAGGCATGTTATTTGCAAAGGAAGGATGCAGAACCGTGTGTGTAAGATATGCAGACATATATGGCTACAGGAATGGAAAGAATTTCTGGAAGGGTACACAAGAAATGAAGAACTTGGGAGCCTGGGGTGAGAGGAAGTGGTACTCTTCATCAATATCTCTTTTCACTATTTAATTTTTTGTTTTCTGCAAGTGTCACTCTTTCAGTAAGAAAGTATTTCTAATTTTTTTAAAAGATGCTGTTCAGGTTCATCAGAGAAGTCTCTGTCTCAGTCAGGGCTTCTCA
>NW_007046458.1:0-385 GCF_000164805.1 Carlito syrichta
GAGGGACCAACGTGACAATTATGCAGGGATGAGTTAGGTTTGAAGCTCGGGAGAGGAGGGTGCCATTGCACCACAAAAATAGGCCAGGTGGCAGGAAGTGAGCCTCTGTGAGGTTTGTGTAGGCCGAACAAAGAGTGTTGTTATAGGGGGCACATAGTGAGTTGATACAGAGGTAGGAGGAATTAGAGGCTATTTCCCAGAGGGTTACATGAGATTTGACTATAATTTCCCTGTGGGTGGACATGTTGAGAGTGTAGTTGGGAAAAACTGGAAGGGGAATGGCCACTAGTAAGGGTTGCTGTAAAGAGGCACAGAGGAAGCATTATGAAGAAGGGAGGTCAGGGAATGTTTGGTTTAGGAAACGTAGAGTGTGTTTTAGGATGGT
>NW_007046459.1:0-330 GCF_000164805.1 Carlito syrichta
CCATTCAATTCCTCTCCATTCCATTCCATTCCATCCCATTCCTCGCCATTCCATTCCATTCCATTTCATTCCTTTGCTTTCCATTTCCCATCATTCCGTTCCACTGCATTCCATTCCATTCCATTCCATTCCATTCTTTCCCTTCCATTGTACTCCATTCCATTCCTTTCCATTCCTATCCAAACCATTCCATTCTAACACATTCCTCTCCATTCCATTCCATTCAATTCCATTCCTCTCCATGTCATTGTTCTCCATTCCAATGCTTTCCATTTCTGTCCATTCCATTCTATTCCTCTGAATTCCATTTCATTCCTTTCTATTCCATTC
>NW_007046460.1:0-330 GCF_000164805.1 Carlito syrichta
AATCATCAAAAAGTATTTGGAAAATGCCAAAATATCCAATAAATGAAATAGAAAGCCCCTTCCTTTTTACATTTAAAAAACTTTTAAACAACAACAAAATTATTGTCTCACAGTTCCAGAAGACAAAATTCTGAAATTATGATGTTGGGAGAGTTAGTTCCTTCTGAGAGATGTGAGACAGAATCTATTCCAGTCCACTCTCCTAGCTTCTGATGGTGACCAGCAATTACCTGGTGGTCCTTAGCTACAAACACATCACTTCCATCTCCGCCTCTGTCATTACATGGTCTTCTCATGGAGTATCTGTGTAATTTATTTTCCTTTTTTGAT
>NW_007046461.1:0-330 GCF_000164805.1 Carlito syrichta
AGTGTATTTAAATCAAATGTGGAGGAATCCAATGGTAAGGAATGGAAAGGAATTGAAAACGTTGGATTGTTATTTAGAGGAATGGAATGGAAACAAATGTAATGGAGACAAAAGTAATGGAGTGGAATGTAAAAGAGTGGAAAGGAATGGAGAGATATGGAAAGAGATATGGAAAGTAATGGAGAAGAGTGGAATGGAATGGAATGCAATGGATAAGAATGGAAAGGAATGGAATGAAACGGAATGAAATTGAATGGAATGGAAAGGAACGGAAAGGAATGGACAGGAATGGAACCGATTGGAAAGGAATGGAATCAAGAGGAATGGAAT
>NW_007046462.1:0-328 GCF_000164805.1 Carlito syrichta
CTCCACTGTCCAGGTTGAAATGCAGCGGCATGCTCATGGCCACCCCAGCATCGACCTGCTGGGCTCAGGGAATATTTACACTTCAGTATTAATGTAGCCAGAACTACAGGAGACAAAGTCTAGAAGTTTCCTAGATAGGTCTAATATGCCTGGGTTCAGGTAATCTCTCACCTAGGACTCCCAAAGTGCTAGAATGAGAAACTGAGCAACAGAACCGAGCTAGCTCCACTTCTTTATGTCTCCAGCCATGTATGTTCCTGTCATGGCGTCATAAGTGCTGTCAGTCCAAACACATTCTCTTTGCCATATTTCTGCCCTATCCCTAACA
>NW_007046463.1:0-2642 GCF_000164805.1 Carlito syrichta
ATCACAGAAGAGAACCAGTCACTGGGGCACCATCATAGAAGAGGGCTAGTCACTGAGGTACCCATCACAGAGGAGGTGCAAGATAGAGTAGTCACTGCCACACCCAACACAGTGAAAGGCAAGATATTGTGGCACCCATAACAAAGGAGAGCCAGGCACTTGGGCAAACATTATAGTGAAAGGCCAGTCAGTGGAGTACCAATCACAGAGGAGATTCAGTCACTGGGGCACCCACCATAGTGGATAGCCGGGTTCTGTGATGCCATCACATAGTAGACTAGTCACTGCAGTATCTATCATAGATGAGGTTCCATTGATGGGTCACCAATAAAAAAGGTGAGCCCCACATTGGAGTACTGATCATTGAGGAGGACCAATCAACGAGGTTCCAAATATTGAGGAGGGGCAGTCTCTAAAGCCACCACAATAAAGTTCAGTCACTAGGGCAGCCATCACAGAGGAGGGGCAGTCACTGTGTCACCCATAACAGAGGATGGTCTGTCACTGGGACACGCATACCAGGGAAAACCAGTCAATGGGGTACCCAGTACAGATGAGGGCAAGTTACTGGTGCACCCATCATTGTGATGATTAGTCTATAAGGCACCAGACACAGAGGAGGGACAGTCACTTAGGCACCCTTTACCAAGGAGAGGTAGTCACTAGGGACCAGGTCACAGAAAAGGATTAGTAACTACAGCACCCATCAGAGAGGAGAATCAGTTACTGAGACATATTTCAGAGGATGGTACCAATCACAAAAGAGGCGAAATCACAGTGACAGCCATCATAGAAGGGGATCAATCACTGGAGTACCAATAACAGAGGAGAGCTAATAACTGGAGCATTCATCACAGAGGAGGGTTGGTCACTGGAGAACCCATAATAGAGAATGGCCAGTCCATTACAAAGGAGGGCCAGACACTAGGTCACCCATCATGAAGGAGACACAGTAAGTGGGACTCTCAACAAAAGAGAAGGGTTAGTCACTGGGGAATTCATTATGATGGAGGACCAATTACTGTGGCACTAATTACAGAGGAGCCCCAGAAGCTGGAGCACCCATAATGGAGGAGGACCAGTCAATGAGGCACTCATCACAGGAGAGGGAACGTAACAAGGGCACAAATTAAGAGGGTCTCAGTCCCTGGGACTCTGATTACACAGAAGGGCCTATAATTGTGCACCCATCACGGAGGAGGCAAAAATCAGTGAGGTACACATCAGGAATGAGAATTAGTCACTGGGGCATTTTTCACAGAGGAGGACATTTTTCTACCTTTTTAGAAGATACCTAGAAGCTGTGGCACTCATCAGAGAGGAGAATTATTAACTGGATCACCCATTTTGGAGGATGTCCATTTACTGGAACACTAAATCTAGGAGAGAACTAGTCACTGGGGCACCCATTATTGAGAAGGCAGTGTCACTGTGATACCCATCACAGGGAGAACCAGTCACTGAAGCTTCCATCACATTTGAAGGCAATTCAATGGGGCCCCAATCACACGGAGGTCAAGTAACTGAGGTACACATTATGTTGGAGGTTCAGTCACTAGGACACACTCCACAAAAGATGAACTGTAATTCGAACACCCATTATGGAGGAGGCTCAGTAAGTGGAACACCCATCACAGAGGAGAATCGGTCACTGGGGCAATCATTATAAAGGAGGGTCAGTCATGAGCATTAATCAGAGAGAAAGCACAGTCACTGGGGCACCTATATGGTGAAGGCCCAGTCACTTGGGCACTGATCACGAAGAAATGCCATTCACAGTGGCACCCATCACAGTATAAGATGATTCACTGAGCCACACATTTTAGAGTAGTGCCAGTCACTGTTCACTCATCACATAGGTGAACTAGTCAGTGGGTCATCAATTATGGAGGAGGTCTAGTCCCTGCCACAACCATTACAGATGAGGACCAGTGATTGTGGCATCCAACACCAAACAGGTTCAGTCACTCTGACACCATCATAAAAAGGTCCAGACAGAAAGACAAGCTTCAAAGAGAAGGAGTAGTCACTGGCCATCAATCATGTAGAAAAATCAGTCACTAATATACACATTACAGAGGAGATGCAGTCATTGGTGCACCCTTCAAACAGGGGGACCAGTCACAGGAACATCCATCACAAAGTATGGTTAGTCACTGGATCACCAATTATTGAGGAGCCCTAGTAAATGGTAAACACATCAGAGAAGGCAACTCGCTGGGACACCCATCAAAGAGGAGAGCTGTCATTGAGTCCCCCATCACAAAGCAGAGCCATTCACTGAGTACACATTACAGAGGAACACCAGTCACTGGGGAACCCATTAAGAGGGGTTCAGTCATTCCACTCTGATCAAAGAGGAAGGCTAGTAACTGGAGAAGTCATCACAGAGGAGGCAAAATTCGTGTAGTACTCACCAAAAGATTAGCCAATGGGGCATTTTATTCAAAGGATGGCCAGACACTGGACCACCCATTATGGAGAAGGCTCAGACATTGGGGCATCAATCACAGAAGCATGTCTGTCACTGGTACACCCAGCACAGAAAAGAGCTGTGGAACTCATCACAAAGGAGATTTAGTCACTGGGGTGTAAGTTAGGCAGGAGACCTAGTTACTGTAATGATCATCACAGTGGAGGAC
>NW_007046464.1:0-326 GCF_000164805.1 Carlito syrichta
ATAACTAGCTAGCTATCTAGCTAGCAAGCTGGCTAACAAGCTGACTTAACTAGCTGACACTTAGCTAGCCAACTGGGTAGCCATCTGACTTAATTGTCTAGCTATCTAGCTAGCCAGCAGGCTAGCCAGCTGATTTTACTAGCTGACTTAATGAAGTAGTCAGCTTGCTAGCCAGCAGATTTAACTAGCTAGCTACCTAACTATAGATTTGGATAGCCAGCTGACTTAACAAGCTGATATAACTAGATGCCGGATGGCTAGCCAGCTGACTTAACTAGCTACCTACCTATATAGCCTGCTAGCTTGCCAGCTTACTTAACTACCTA
>NW_007046465.1:0-326 GCF_000164805.1 Carlito syrichta
AGCTGACTTAATGAGTAGTTAACTGGTTCTCTAAAAGGGTAGCCAGCAGGCTTAACCAGCTAGCTACCTGGCTGGCTGACCAGGTGGCTATCCAGTCGGCTTAAATAGCCATCCTGGTGGCTGGACAGTCAGATAGCCATCTGGATTAACTAGTCAGCCAACCTGCTAGTCAGCTGGCTAGCCAACTGGCTTAACTAGCAGGCCACCTACCTGACCAGCCTGCTAACAAGCGAGTTTAACTTGCCAGTTACCTAGCTAGCCTGCCAGCTAACAAGCTTACTTAACTAGCTGAATTAAATAGATAGCCATCCATCTTGCCAGCTTGC
>NW_007046466.1:0-394 GCF_000164805.1 Carlito syrichta
ATAATGATAAAAGGTTCAATCCATCAATAAGAAATATGCATCCTAAACATATATGCACCCCAAATAGGAGCACCAACTTTCATAAAGCAGTTTCTATGCAAACTTAAAACACTATCATAACTGGGGACTTTAATCCCCTTTAATGCCCTACTCACAACCCTAGACAGATCATTAGGAAAAAATCAGCAAGGAAATTCAGAACCTCAATGTTACTCTTGACCAAATGGATTTAATTTATACTAATGATCATAGAAAATATATTCTCCTCATCATTGCATGGAACATACTTTGAGATCAACCACATCTTTGGCCATAAATCAAACATTAAAAAATTTCATAAAATTGAAATTTTGCCATGCACCTTCTCAGACATCAGTAGAATAAAAATAAATAT
>NW_007046467.1:0-488 GCF_000164805.1 Carlito syrichta
CTATAACTATTATTATTTTGAATTGGGGTCTCACTCTGTGATCCAGGCTAAAGTGCAATGGCACAATCATGGCTCACTGCAGTATATACTGCAGGTGCCAAAAGATGTATACACATTTTAAGTGATGTTGCCCATGTATTACTATTAGTTTGCCATGAGCAGAAGTGTCTGTATGCTGATGGTAACCACTTTGAGCACTTCTTATAATTGCAGAAGTCAAATGTGGCTTGTAGTCATCTTTTGTTATCAGTATATATTGAGTATTACAATTTTAATAGATTGTTCTTTCTTTCTTTCTTTCTTTCTTTCTTTCTTTCTTTCTTTCTTTCTTTCGATTTGGAGTTTCACTCACCCAGGCTGGAGTGCAATAGCATGCTCACGGCCACCCCAGACTCAACCTGCTTGCCTCAGGCAATCCTTTTGCCTAAGCCTTCCAAGTAGCTGGAGCTACAGGCATGCACTACCATGCCCAGCTAATTTTTTGATTT
>NW_007046468.1:0-730 GCF_000164805.1 Carlito syrichta
GATGTCATTTCTAATGTTAGTATCATTTGCCATTTATAGAGAGTGAGAAATCCTCATTTCTTTTTGGCCATTTTTCCTCGACTTATATTCCTCCTCTCCTTTTATTATTAGCAGGAAGAAGAAACCAGAAGGCATCTTCAATACTTTGATTGGAAACCTCCTTAACTAGATAATAAAATTCATTAAGTACACATCCTAGTTTTCATATAACTGCACGTGATAATATTAAATTTCTGCCACTACATAACAAGGAGTTTCTGACTTCCAGTTTTCGATAACATGTCTCTTTCTTCCTTTCTATAGAGCCCTAAAGAACAGTCTGCTCAATTCCAGATTTTTACTACAATCTTTCAAGGCAATAAAGGCTTTCTCTATCACAGTCTCCAAAAATCTTCCCAATATCCACCACTGCCCAATTCCAAATTCAATCCTGAATTTTTTTAGTCATTTGTTACAGTAGCATTCCATTCCATTACCAACGTTAGAATTTTATCAATTGATGAGAAACAAATTACCCCCAAACTTGGTAGTTTTAAACATGAATCTATGCAGGGATTAGTTTCTCAAAGATTGGAATCTAACATTTTCCGGGGCTATGATATCATGTGCAGTCTCCCCTATGGAAATATCTGCTTTTAATTTCATTTACATGGTGGTTGTAAGGATTACATTCTTCTGAGACTGTTGGACTAAAGACGTCATTTCCTGTCCTGTGGTTCTCTCCAACAAG
>NW_007046469.1:0-386 GCF_000164805.1 Carlito syrichta
GGCATTAAGAAGGCAAGTAGTATGAGACGGCACTAAGAAGACAAGTAGTATCAGACGACACTGAGAAGGCAAGTAGTATCAGACGGCACTAAGGAAGCAAGTAGTATCAGATCGCACTAAGGGAAGTAGGATCAAGAGGCACTTTTAAGGAAAGTCGGATCAAACAGTACTAATAAGGCAAGGAGGATCAGACGGCACTAATAAGGCAATTAGGCTCAGACAGCACTAATAAGGCTAGTAGGATCAGACGGCACTAATAAGGCAAGTATTATCAGACGGCACTAACAAGGCAAGTAGTATCAGACGGTAATAACAACGGAAGTAGTATCAGATGGCACTAATAAGGCAAGTAGTATCAGTCGCCAGTAATAAGGCAAGTATTATCA
>NW_007046470.1:0-355 GCF_000164805.1 Carlito syrichta
CCACGGGCTGCGGCAGCCTGAGATGGGCTGAGCACCCCAGCCAGGGAGGGAGCTGGCAGCCAGGGAGGGAGCTGGCAGCGGCTGGGGGCTGGGCAGAGCAGTGTAGCTAATAAGGGAACCCAGATCTCCACCGCTGGCATGTGGCGGTGGCTTGGAATCGAATGAGGCAGGGTAATCGGGGAGTGCACTGGGAGCTCCATGAGGCCAGGGACCTGGGGCCACCTGGGGCAGAGCAGTGGCGGTGCCTGGGTGGCGGTAGCCGGGTGGTATGTGGGACCAAGGGCCTCCAGGTCTCAGACTGGTGCAGTTGGTACAGCGGGGGGGCGGAGGGGGTAGATGGAGAAAAGCAAGAGTC
>NW_007046471.1:0-358 GCF_000164805.1 Carlito syrichta
GTCAGCTAACTAGTCTGCTCACTCACCTTCCAACTGGTCAGCAAACTAGTCGGCTCACTCACCTGCCCAAATTTTAACTAACTAGTCGCCTTGTTTGCAGGCCAACAGGACAGCTTACTAGTCAGATTGCTCGCCAGCCGACTAGTTAATGAGCTCACCAATGGCTCTCTCATTGGCTGACTAGTTAAGGCATCTCCCAAATTGGCTCAGTCGATGGTCAACTAGTTAATTCGTCTGAACCCTCTGGTAACTCACTGGCGAACTAGTTAAGTCTTCTAATCAGTCGGCTCACTCACCAGTCAACTAAAGTCAACTGGCTAGTTAGCTCACTCACTGGCAGATTAGTTAAGTCAGTTGA
>NW_007046472.1:0-383 GCF_000164805.1 Carlito syrichta
CCTCTCCATACTTTTGTTATTTTAAAATAAAATTTTCCATTTGTCTTAATATGTTGTTTACATCTTTCTAACACCTTTCTATTTCTAACAGGAGAATTCAGACTTAAACTGAGTTTCTGGCAATCAAGAATATCAGTATGGAATGTAATAACATTAGTCATTTTCATTACTGTATCTATCATCAATTATGATGCTTTCTTTTAAATTATATTTAAGTAAAATGGTGAGTGTACATTACAAATTTAATCTACTTTAAAATTATATGGAAATCAAGGAAAAGCTTAATAATACTTTAATTTACATAGATCAAGGATTTGACAAATTTTCTTTTCCATGGGGCCAGATAGTAAAAATTTTAGTTTTCATAAACTCTACAATCTTTA
>NW_007046473.1:0-1001 GCF_000164805.1 Carlito syrichta
ACTAGTTAAGGCAGCTCACCTGTTGGCTCACTCATCGGCCAATTATTTAATTTGGCTCACTGGTCAGCTCACTCACCGGCCAACTTGTTAATTCTTCTGACCAATCAGCTCACTAGCCAGCTGACTAAATTCATCTGACCAGTCAGCTCAGTCACCGGCCAACTAGTTAAGTCATCTTACCCAGCAGCTCACTCGCAGGCCAACAAGTTAAGTCACCTAAGAATTCGGTGAACTAGTTGGCAGACTACGTACATAAGCAAACCAGCTGACTAGTAGGCTACCTTGTTAAGCCAGCTAACATGTTGGCCGAGTAGTCAGTCAATGTGTTAAACGAGCTAAGTAGTCAGTTGACTCTTCAGCTAAAAATTTAAGTCACCTAGCTAACTTGTTAACCAACTAGTCAAGCCAGCTTGTTAACTCGTGCTGCAACAAGTTAAAACAGTTAGCTAACTCATTAAACAACTCATTAAGTCAGTTAGCTTTCTCGTTATCCAAATAGTTAAGTCAGCTAGCTAAGTCAGCTAGCTAAATAGCTAGCTAGCTGTCAGCTAACTCACTAGTTAGCTAACTATTTAAGTCAGCTACTTACGTCTGCTACCTAACTAGTTAGCTAATTATTAAATCAGCTACTTATTCAGCTGGTTAAATAGTTAACTAACTATTTAATTCAGGTAGTTAAGTCAACTAGCTAACTAGTTAAGTCAGCCAGTTAAGTCAGCTAGATAAATAGTTTAGTCAGCTAGTTAAGTCAACTAGTTGTCAGCTTTCTAAATTAGTCAGCTGGTTACTACAGCTGGCTAGCTATTGAATTAAGAGGGTACGTCAGCAGGTTGAGTCAGGTAGTTGGCTAGTATACTAACAGGTTAAATCAACTGGTTGAGTAAGCTAGCTAACTAGATAGCAAACGGGTTGACTCAGCTGTATAAGTAGGCTAGCTCACTAGTTAAATAACGAGTGAGGTCAGGTGGATGAGTCAGCTAGCTAGCTAGTTAGCTAATGAG
>NW_007046473.1:1352-3062 GCF_000164805.1 Carlito syrichta
TAAGTCAGTTGGCAATCCAGCTGGGTTATTAGTTAAAAAGCTAATTAAGTCAGATGGCTAGCCATTTGACAAGTTAGTTATATCAGGTAGTAAGCCAGCTGGAAAGCTAGGTAGATAGCTGGTTAAGTCAACTAGTTAAGTCAGCTTGCTAGCTAGTTAAGTCAGCGAGTTAAGACAGATGGCTAGCCAGCTGGCTAGCTAGGGAGCTAGATAGTTAAGTCAGCTGGCTAGCCAGTTAGCTAGCTAGTTAAACAACCTAGTTAAGTCAGCTCACAAGCCTACTGGTTAGCTAGGTAGCTAGTTAGGTAAGTCAGCTGACAAGTCAGTGGCCTACATATGTAGTTAGCTAGTTAAGTTAGCTGGCTATCCATTTGGCTAGCTAGGTCACTTTGCAATTAGGTCAACCTTATAGCCAGTTGGCTATCTGGTTAAGTCACCTAGTTAAACCAGCTGGCTATCCAGCTTTCTAACTAGTTAATTCAGCTTGTTGAATCAGCTGGATAGCCAGCTGGCCAGCAGTTTAAGTTAACTAGTTATGTCAGCTGGCTAGCCAGCTGGCTAGCTATGTAGGAAGCTAGTTAAGTCACCTGGCTAGCTAGGTAGCTAACTAGTTAAGTCAGCTATTTATGTCAGCTAGCTAACTTGTTAAGTCAGATAGTTAAGTTGGCTTTCTAGCAAGATATCTAGCTAGGTTGCAATCTAGTTATTTCAGCTAGTAAATTTAGCAGGCTAGCTAGTGAGCTAACTTGTTAAGTCAGCTAGTTAAGTCAGCTGCCTAGCTAGGTAAGTCAGCTAGTTAAGTCAGTTGGTTAGCCAACTGCCTAGCTGGGTATCTAGCTAGTTAAGTCAGCTGGCTAGCAAGCTGGCTAGCTAGTTAAGTCACCTAGTTAACTCAGCTTGCTAGCCAACTTATTAGCTAGGTAGCTAGGTAGTTAAATCATCTGACAAGCCAGTGTGATATGTAGGTAGCTCTCTAGTTAAGTCAGCGGGCTAGCCACATGGCTAGCTAGAGATGTCAACTAGTTAAGTAAGCTAGCTAGCTAGCTAGATAGATAGATTGCTAGTTAAGTCAGCTAGATAAGCCACCTGGCTAGCTAGGTAGCTAGCTGCTAAAGTCAGTTAGTTATGTCAGCTTGCTAGCTAGTTAAGCCAGTGAGTTATGACAGCTGGATAGCCAGCTGCCTAACTGGGTCACTATCTAGTTAATTCAGCTGGATAGCTAGTTAGAGAGCTAGTTAATAAAGTTATTGAAGTCAACTCACTAGCCAGCTGGTTACCTAGCTACGTAGGTAGATAAGTGAGCAGGCAAGTCAGCGGGATACACAGCTAGCTAGCTAACGAAGTCAGCTGGCTATCCAGCTGGCTAGCAAGGTACCTAGGCAGTTGAGTCAGCCTGCTAGCCAGTAGGCTAACTAGTTTAGTCACCTAGTTAAGTCAGCTGACTAGAGAGCTGGGTAGCTAGGTAGCTAGATAGTTAAGTCAGCTGTCTAGCCCACTGACTAGCTAGTTAAATCACCTAGTTAAGTCAGCTGGCTAGATAGTTGGCAAGCTAGGTAGCTTGATAATTTAGTCAACTGGCTAAACAGAAGGCTAGTTAGTTACGTCACCTAGTTTAGTCAGCTGACTAGCCACCTTGGTAGCTATATAGCAAGCTAGTTAATTCAGCTGACTAGCAAGAAGACCAGCTGTTTATGTCAGGTAGTTAAGTCA
>NW_007046474.1:0-533 GCF_000164805.1 Carlito syrichta
AAAATAGGGCTATGTTACCATTTAGCGACCAAAGAGTGGAATTGCCAAAGAAATATTTACCAGGAATTCAAGGGACTATACAAAAGGCTTTAGAATCAGAAGACTCACTTCATTGTTTTCCTGTTGACATAGAATTTGAACCCCCTAAATGGGAGCCCATACCTATGAAATTATTGAAAGATTTGAAAGATGCTTGTCATGATTATGGCCCAACAGCTCCATACACGTTAGCCTTTTTAGACGGGCTATGTGCTTGGTGGATGACTCCTTACAATTGGTTCCAGGTGGCTATGTGTTGTTTGTCAGGAGGACAATTTGTGCTATGGTAAATGGAGTATGAAGAGTTATTTAAAAGGAAAGTTGTAGAGCAGAATCTTACTAAACGAAGTCCAGAATGGGGTAATGTCACCATGGATATGTATATGGGAGTAGGAGAATATTGTAATACCCAGGCTCAAGCACAATTGCATACAGATGGACTTTCGGCTGTGAGTGATTTAAGTGTTATAGCCTGGAAGCGGCTACCTTCTCCC
>NW_007046475.1:0-342 GCF_000164805.1 Carlito syrichta
TGTGAAGGGGAACCAGGAATCTTGGATTCCAGGTCCGAAAGAACATTATGGACGTCTTTCTCTTGATATCCAAAAAATTGAAATTCTCGGTCACCAACAACTGTCTCGGCATTCTGAAGGGTGAAGCAGGAAGCTGGGTAATGAAAGTCATCATATACAGGAAACTACATATCATATTGCTAAGGAAGTATAAGTAATATTCCTTATATGAGTACTCAATCCCAAAAATTACAGACCGTCTTCCTAAGACATACCCACGAATCAGGTTGTTGAAGTAGGAATCTGGGTAATGGGAGTCCTCATATAAAGGAAACTTCACTGCCTATTGCTAAGTAAGAATAA
>NW_007046476.1:0-321 GCF_000164805.1 Carlito syrichta
GCATTCCATGCCATTGTATGCCTTTAAACTCCATTTCTCTCCATTCCATTCATCTCCAGTACATTGCATTCCACTATATTACATTCCAATAGCTTCCTCTCCTTTCCGTTCCATTCATTTCCATTCCATTCCATTCCTCTCCCTTCAATTTCATTCCACTCCATTGCATTTCTCTCCATTCCCTTCCTCTCCTTTCCATTTCAATCCATTCAATTCCATTCCTCTCCATTCTATTTCACTATGCTTTATTCCATTCCATTTCACTTAATTCACCTCTATTTCATTTCTCTCCATTCCGTTTTATTCCACTCCATTCCAATA
>NW_007046477.1:0-321 GCF_000164805.1 Carlito syrichta
CACTGTGACAGGTGTTCCAGTGAGTGGCCTCCACTTTGATGAGTGTCACAGTGACTGATTCTCCTTGGTGGTGGATGCTCCAGTGGCAGACTCTCTTCTTTGATGGGTGACCAAATTGTCGGGTGCCAGCCCCGACCTGAGGGGAATTGGACCTGCTCCAGGGAATCAGGATACGGTGAGAAGAAACCACTCGGAGGCAGTTCTTCTGGGTCAGGTCTGACCAAGACCTTTCCAAATTTTATTCAAACTTCTTCCACCTTATATACCATTTTCTATCACCCTTAGCAATATGACAAACATTCGTATACCATTCTTCTATCA
>NW_007046478.1:0-523 GCF_000164805.1 Carlito syrichta
CCAAGCAGCCAGGACTCCAGAGGCAACCGTGCCTAACTCGATTTTAGGGACATCTCACCAAGACTAGGTCTGGCCACAAACCTGGGCTAATCTCTTGACCCCTGGGTTCAGGCAGCCTTCTGCTTTGGCATTCCAGGGTGTGGGGCTGATCGCCATGAGCCATGATGCTCAGGCTGGACTCACACGTTTTGTTGGTGGTGGTGACACAAAGGCATGCCACAGGATGTAATTCTCCACATTCCGTGTAGCTGGGACCATGGGTGCCACCACGTGCGACTAGAGGGTTTGAGTTCTGGGGAGCAAAGGACTCTCGTTACATGGCCCAGGTGGTCTTGAACTCCTGGGCCAAAGCAGTGCCCCACCTCCCCTCCCAAAGCCATAGCACAAATGTCTGCCAATCTACCATCTTTTGATAACTCTACACCCAACGCTGAGGCCTCTTTCTCCCATGATCTCTGTCTGCTCAGGATGATCCCAACTCCATGCATGAATGGATGCTCTTCTTTTCTGTCTTTTTTTTTTT
>NW_007046479.1:0-320 GCF_000164805.1 Carlito syrichta
AAAGGGAGTAAATTGGTAGGACAAAAGAAATATATATATATAAGATATATATATATATAAGATATATATATTAGGAAGAAAGTTATCATAAGTCACAGTGCTATGGAAGTTTAGAAGTACTATAAATTGAAAATGAGAAATACAGGTTAATGGACAGATAAAATAATTTGAGTGAACCATAGAGGACTGGTAGAAGGTAAGGCTGTAAATGTGAGTTATATTCTTAGGCAATGGGTGTCACATAGGATTTTTAAAAAACAGAACCAGCTGGGCTCGGTGGCTCAGCCTGTAATCCCGTGCCTTTGGGAGGCTGAGGTGAG
>NW_007046480.1:0-342 GCF_000164805.1 Carlito syrichta
CAGCCTTGACCTTCTGGACTCAGGTGATCCTCTTGCCTTAGCCTCCCGCCTCAGCTGCCCGAGTAGTGGGAACTACAGGCATGTGCTAGCATGCCTGAGTAAGTTTTTGATTTTCTGTAGAAATGAGGTCTTTCTATGTTGCCTAGGCTGGGCTTGAGCTCCCGGACTCAGGCAATTCTCCCCTCTTGGCCTCTCCAAGTTCGGAGATAACAGGTGTGAGCCACCACAGTGGGCCACCCGAGCTGAGTTTTATATATTTATTTATTTTTTTGAGTTGAAGTCTCACTCGGTTGCCCAGACTGGAGTGCAGTGGCCGCTCCCGGCCACCGCAGCCTTGCCTGC
>NW_007046481.1:0-5172 GCF_000164805.1 Carlito syrichta
CTAGCCAGCTGACTTAACTAGCTCTCTACAAAGCTAGCCAGTTGGCTGCCTGCTCACTTAACTAGCTGACTTAATTACCTAGCAAGTTGGATAGAAAACTGAAATAATTAGATCGCTGCTTAGCTAGTGAACTGGCTAGCCAACTGACTTAACTAGCTAACATAAATAGCTGGCCTGCTAGCTAGTCAGCTGAATTAACTTGCTTGAAGTATAGTTAGCCAGCTGGCTAGCCAGCTGACTAAACTAGGTGACAACTAGCTAACCAGCTGCCAGCCAGCTGAGTTAATTAGCAAGCTACCTGGCTAGCCAGTTGTATAGACAACTGACTTAAGTAGGAGATTTAGCTAGTTAGTCAGTGGTCCAGACTGCTGACATAACTATCTAGCTACCTAGCTAGCCAGCTGTCTAGCCAGCTGACTTAACTATGTGACAACTAGCTATGCAGATGGCTAGCAGGATGATTTAACTGTCTAGGTACATAGGTAGCCAGCTGGATAGCCAGCTGACTTAAGCTAGCTACCTAATGAACCAGCTGTCTATTGAGCTGACTTAACTAGGTTACTTAACTAACTATCTAACTTGTTAACCAGTTGACATAACTAGCTAGCTACACTGCTAGGCAGCTGGATAGCCAGCTTACTTAATTTTCTGACTTAACTTGCTAGCAAGCTAACTTAACTAGCTGACTTAACCAGCTGGCTACCTAGATCACCAGCTGGCATAACTAGCTGGCTTAACTGGCTAGCTATCTAGCTAGTCAGCTGAGCTAAATAGCTGACTTAACGAGCTACATAACTGACATAACTAGCTGAAGTATATAGATAGATTTCTAGGTTATCAGCTGACTTAACTAGCAGAAATAACTAACTAGCCAGATGGCTAGCCATCTGACTTAACTAGCTTTTTAAGTAGCTAAGCAGCTGAATAGCCAACAGACTTAATGAGCTGACTTAAATAGCTAGGCAGCATTTTGCCAGCTGACTCAAAAAGCTGACTTAACCAGCTAGTTAGCTGGCTAGCCAGGTGACTCAACTAGCTGGATACCTATCTAGCCAGCTTGCTAGCCAACTGACTTACCTAGCTGAGTTAAGATAGCAAGCTGGCAAGCCAGCTCACTTAACTAGCCTGATACCTATATTGCCTGCAGACTAGCCAGGTGACTTAACTATCTTACTTGAATACCTAGCCTCCTGGCTAGCAGGATGATATATTTAGCTAGCTACCTGCCTAGCCAGCTGGCTAGACAGCTGACTAAATTTCCTGAGTTAACCAACTAGACAGTTGACTAGCCAGCTGACTTAACACGCTGACATCACTAACGAGTCAGGTAGCTATCTAGCTGACTTAACTAGCTAACTACATACTTTGCCAGTTGTCAAGCCAGCTCTCTTAATTAGCTAAATTAACCAGCTAGCCAACTGGTTAGCCAACTGAATTTACTAGCTTGCTACCTAGCTAGACGTCTGGTTAGTCAGCTGATTTAACTAGCTGAGTTAACTAGCTAGCTACCAAGCTAGCCAGCTAACTTAAATAGTTATCTAACCAGTTAGCTACCTAGCTAACAATCTGACTTAAATAGTTAGCGGCCTAGCTATCTTGCTGACTTAACCAGCTAGCTAACTAATAAGCTTACTCCTTATCTAACGTGCTAGCTAGCTGACTTAATCATCTGACTTAACTCGTTAACTAAAGAGCTAGCTAGCTTATTCAACCAGCTGACTTAACACATTATTTAACTAGCTAGCTTGCCTACACAACCAGCTGACACACCCATTTGCTAACTAGATAGCAAGCTGACTCAACCAGCTGGATTAACCCGTTAGTTAGCTAGCTTACTACCTCACTCAACCTGCCGACTTAACCCATTAGCTAAATAACTAGCTAACTGTCTTAACTATCTGACTAAATTAGAAAGCTGACTTAACTGGCTGACTTAGCTATCTGACTTAACTACTTAGCTAGCTGAATTAACTGGCTGATTTAACAAGTTCGCTACCTGACTTAACTATCTGAATTTAAAAGTTAGCTAACTATTTAACTAGCTGAATAACTAGCTGCTTTAATAATTATCTAATTAGTTAGGTTGCAGACTTAATAGGTGACTTAAATAGAGAGGTAACTAGTGAGTTAGTTTACTTAGCTAGCTAGCTGTTTAGCTAGCTGACTTAGCTAGCTGACTTAACTAGTTGGCTAAGGAGATAGCTGGCTGACTTAATGAGTTGGGTAAAGAGTTAGTTAACTGTTTTAACTAGTTCGTAAACGAGATAAATAGTTAGCTAAGTGAATTAACTTGTTGGCTAGCTAGTTGGCTGACTACTTATATTGTTTAACACGTTGACTGCCTACTAGGCTGACATGTTAGCTGGCTTAGCAATTCCGCCGAATAGTTGGCCAACTAGTTAGCTTGGTTAACAAGATAACTGATGAGTTGGCCCACTAGTTAACAATGTTAACTAGGTGCCAGCTCGCTTTCTGACCTAACTAATCGGCTGGATATTTGTCCGACAAGTTAGCTGACCTAACTAGTCAGCCGAATGGTTAGCTGTGTTAACTTTTCAACTGACAAGTTGTTCGACTAGGCGGACGATTGTTTAGCTCACTTTACTACTTGGACAGCTAGATGGCAAACCAGTTACCAGACTTAACTAGTCGGCCAGAGTGTGAGCCAACAGGTGAGCTGACTAAACTAGTCGGTGGGTGAGAGAGTCGACTGTTCAGCTGACTTAACAAGTTGGCCAGCGAGTGAGCCTACAGGTAAGCTGACTTAACTACTCGGCCAATGAGTGAGCCGACTGGCCAACTGACTTAACTAATCTGCTGGTGAGTGAGCTGACTGCTCAGTTGACTTTAGTTGGCTGGCAAGTGAGTCAACTGATTAGAAGACTTAACTAGTTGGCCGGTGAGTTACCAGATGGGTCAGCCGAATTAACTAATTGGCCATCAACTGAGCCGATTGGGGAGATGCCTTAACTAGTCAGCCAGTGAGAGAGCCATTGGTTAGTTGATTTAACTAGTCAGCTGGCAAGCACGCTGACTAGATAGCTGTCCTGTTGGCCCATGAACAAGGCGACTAGTTAGTTGAAATTTGGGCAGGTGAGTGAGCCGACTAGTTTGCTAACTGATTGGAAGGTGAGAGAGCAGACTAGTTAGCTGACCTGATCCAAAACAAGAGAGGCCACTAGTTATCTGACCAGCTTGCTGTGTTTCTAGCCCACTATATAGCTAAGTAACTAGGTGATTTGCTAGCTGACTTAACTATATAGCTGAATAGCTAGCTGGCTATGTGGCTGACATAACTAGCTATCAAACAAGCTATCTAGCTGTCTATCTAGCTGACTTTACTAGCTAGCTACCTGACTAGTTAGCTGGCTAGCTGACTTAACTATACAACTGATTAGTTAGCTGACTAGATAGCTGACTTAAATAGCTAGCTGAAAAGGAACCTGACTACCTAGGTGACAAATAGCTAGCTGAATAGTTAACTGACTTGCTAGCTGACTTAACTAGCTAGCTGGCTAGCTAGCTGACTTAGCTAGCTAACTAGCTAATTGAATGGCTAGCTGGCTACCTTCCTGACTTAAATAGCTAGCTACCTGGTTGGCTAGATGGCTAGCCAGCTAGCTTAACTAGCTAGGTACCTGGCTGGCTAGTTGGCTAGGCAGTCAGCTATCTAGCTAGATGGCTGATCATCTGGCTAGTTAGTTGAATTAAATAGCCAGCCGGCTGGATGGACACTATGATAGTCAGCTGGCTTAACTAGCCTGCCACCCTGCTGGTCAGCCGGCTAGCCAGCTGGCTTAAATAGATGGCCACCTACCTGTCCAGCCCGTTAACCAGCCATCTTAACTTGCCGGTCACCTAGCTAGCCAGCTGGCGAACCAGATGAATGTGCTAGCTGACTTAAGTAGATAGTCACCTGGCTAGCCAGTTGGCATAACTACCTTGCCACCAAGATAGCCAGCTGGCTAACCAAAAATCTTAACTGGTTGACTTAACTAGCTAGCCAGTGGGCTAGTAGGCTGACTTAATTAGCTAGCTATCTACCAAGCCAGGGGGCTGGACAGTTGACTTAACTAGCTGATGTAACCAACTGGACAGCTGGCTACAAGCTAGACAGATGACTAGCAACTTGAATGAACTAGCTAACTTAACCAGCTAAGCAGCTGGCTAGCCAGCAGACTCAACTAGGTGACTTAACTCATTATCCAGCTGGCTAGCCAGTTGACTTAACTAGCTGACATCACTAGATAGCCAGGTGGCTAACCAGCTTACTTAACTAGCTAGCTACCTACGTATTACACTGGCTTCCCTACTGACTTATCTAGCGGATATAAAGAATTAGCCAGCCTGTAATCCCGCGCCTTTGGGAGGCTGAGGTGAGTGGATTGCCTGAGCCCGCGGGTTCGAGACCCGCCTGGGCAGCGAGACCTCATCTCTACAATAAATCAAAAAATCAGCCGGGCATGGTAGCACATGCCTGTAATTCCGGCTACTCGAAAGGCTGAGGCGGAAGGATCGCCTGAGCCCAGCAGGTCGAGGCTGCGGTGGCCGGGAGCGGCCACTGCACTCCAGTCTGGGCGACAGAGTGAGACTCCAACTCAAAAAAAAAACAAAAGAATTAGCCAACTGGCTAGCCAGCAAACTTATCTAGCTAGCTAATCAGCTGCCAGGTCAGCTGACAACTAACTTACTCAACTAGCTAGGCTGCTGACAACTAGCTGCGTTAACTAGGCAGCTATCTACCTAGCCAGCTGACATAACTAGCTGATTTAACTAGCTAGCTACCTAGATTGCTATCATATAGCTAATTGACTTAACTAGCTGACTTAACTAGCTAGCTCACTGACATATCTAGCTGACTTAACTAGCTAGCTTCCTATAACCAGCTAACTTAAGTAACTGAAATATCTAGCAACCCAGATGGCTGCCCATCTTACTTAACTAGCTTTTTAACTAGCTAGCCAGCTGGCATGACCACTGAGCCAACATGTGACTTAACTAGCAACACAGCGAGTTGCCAGCTGAGAAAACTAGCTGACTTAACTAGCAGGCCAGCTGGGATGCCAGCTGACTTAATTGCCTAGCTATCTAGCTAGCCAGCAGCCTAGTCAGCTGACTTAATAGCTGACATAATGAAGTAGTCAGCTGGCTAGTCATCAAACTTAACTAGCT
>NW_007046481.1:5990-8909 GCF_000164805.1 Carlito syrichta
AAATAGATGGCTTGCTTGTTAGTCAGGTGACTTAACTAGCTTATTATATACCTAAAAAAGCTGGCTAACCAGCTGACTAAACTAGGTGACTTAACTCACTAGCCAGCTGTCTTGTCAGCTGACTTAATTAGCAAGCTATCTAGAGAGCCAGCTGGCTAGCCAGCTAAATAACCTAGGTGACTTAACTAGCTAGGCAGCAGATTAGACAACTGACTTAACTATCTAGCTACCTAGGTGGCCAGCTTTCTAGTCAGCTTAATAAACTACGTGACTTAACTAGCTAGCCTGCTGGCTAGCAGGTTGACAAAACAGCTCAGGTACCTAGCCAGCCAGCTGGATAGCCAACTGACTTAACTAGCTACCTACGTACGTGTCCCGCTGTCTTGCCAGCTGACTTAACTACTTAGGAATCCAGGTAATCAACTGGCTAGTGAGCTGACTTAAGTAGGTTAATTAACTAGCTATATACGGGCTAGTCAGCTGAGTTAACTAGGTAGGTACCCAGTTCGGCAGCTGGCAAGTCAGCTGAATTAACTCGTTGCATTAACTAGCTAGCAAGCTGACTTAAATAGCTGACTTAATCAGGTAGCTACCTAGCTAATCAGCAGGCTTATCTTGCTGGCTTAACTAGCTAGCTATCTAACAAGCTAGCTAGCTAGCCAGCTGACTTAAGAAGCTGACTTAACTAGCGAACTAACTAGCATAACTAGCTGACGAATATAGCTATCTTCCTAACTAGTCAGTTGATTTAATTAGCTGAAATAACTAGCTAGCCAGCTGATTGCAACCTGACTTAACTAGCTGACTTAACTTGCTAGCCAGCTGGATGCCAGCTGACTTAACTAGCTGACTGGCTGGACAGGTGACATAAAGAGCTTACTTAATTAGCTAATCAGCTGGCTAGCCAACTGACTTATCTAGCTCACTACAGAGCTATCCAGCTGGCTACCTAGCTGACTTAACTAGCTGACGTAAATAGCTGGCCTGCTTGCTAGTCACCTGAATTAACTATCTTGCTATATAGCTAGCCAGGTGGCTAGCCAGCTGATTTAACTAGTTTACTTAAGCAGCTAGCCAGCTTTCTAGCCAGCTCACTTAAGAAGCAATCTACCCAGCTAGTCAGCTGGCTAACCAGCTTACTTAACTGGGTGACATAAATAGCTATCCTGCAGGCTAGACTGCTGACTTAACAATCTGGCTAACTAGCTAGCCAGCTCTCTTGCCAGCTGACTTAACTAGGTGACTAAGTACCTAGCCAGCGGGCTAGCAGACTGACCTAACTGCCTAGCTACCTAGCTAGCCAGCTGGATATCCAGCTGACTTAACTAGCTAGCTACCTACATAGCTCGCTGGCTTGCCAGCTGACTTACCTCGCTAGCTATCTAGCTAACAAACTAACTAGTAAGATGACATAAACAGATTAGTTAACTAGCAAGTTCACTGTCTAGCCAGTTGACTTAACTATCTAGCTACTCAGCTAGCCAGCTGGCTAGTCAGCTGACTAAATTCACTGACTTAACTAGCTGACTTATCCATCTACCTACCTAGGTATCCAGCTGTCTTAACTAGATGAAATACCTAGTTAGCCAGATGGCTAGGCCTCTGAACTAACGAGCTTTTTAACTACCTAACCAGCTGGTTAGCCAACTGACTTAATGAGTTGACAACTAGTTAGCCAGCTGATTGCCTGCTGACTTATCTAGCTGACATAACCAGCTAGTCAGCTGGATAGCCAGATGACTAAACTAGATGACTATCTAACTAGCCAGCTGGCTAGCCAGCTGACTAACCTAGCTGACTTAAGCTTGCAAGCTGGCTTGTCAGCCCACTTAACTATCTTGCTAACTACCTAGCTACCCGGCTAGCAAGCTGAATTAAATACGTGCATTGAACAGCTAGTCTGCTGGGTATCATGCTGACTTATCTAGCTGTCTACCTAGGTAGTCAGCTGGCTAGACAGCTAACTAAATTAGCTGTCTTAACCAGCCAATCTGTTGGCTAGCCAGCTGACTTAACTCACTGAAATCACTAGCTAACCAGGTAGCTATCTAGCTGACTTAACTATCTAGTTAACTACCTTGAAAGTTGGCTAGCCAGTTCTCTTAACTAGCTCAGTTAACCAGCTAACCAGCTATCTAGCTAACTGACTTGACTAGCTCACTACCAAGCTAACCAGCTGGCTAGCCAACTGACTTAACTAGCTGACTTAACTGGCTTGCTACCTAAAAAACGAGCTTACTTAAATAGTTAGCTAACTAGCTAGCTACCTAGCTAACAAGCTGACTTAAATAGTTAGCTGACTTGCTAGCTAGCTGACTTATACAGCTAGCTAACTAGTTAGCTTACTCATTATACAATGTGCTATGTGCTGGCTAGTTGACTTAATCATCTGACTTAACTTGTTCGCTAAGGAGCTAGCTAGCTGACACAACCAGCTGACATAACTCATAAGCTAACAAGCTATCTAGCCTATTCAAGCAGCTGAGCCAACCCATTTGCTCACTACATAGCTAGCTGACTCAGCCAGCTCATTTAACCCGTTAGTTAACTAGCTAACAACTTGACTCAACCTGCTGATGTAACCCGTTGGCTCACTATCTAGCTAGCTGTCTTAACCAGCTGACTAATTTAAAAAGCTGACTAAACTAGCTGACTAAGATATCTCATTTAACTATTTAGCTAGCTGACTTAACTGACTAATTTAACTAGTTAGCTAGTTGACTTAACTACCTGAATTAAATAGTTAGAGAACTATTTAACTAGATGAATAACTAGCTGATTTAATAAATAGGTAACTAGTTAGGTAGCAGACTTAAGTATCTGACTTAAATATTTAGCTCTCTAGTACGCTAGCTGACTTAGCTAGCTAGCAAGTTAACTAGCTGACATACGTAGTGACTTAACTAGTTGGGTAACAAG
>NW_007046482.1:0-425 GCF_000164805.1 Carlito syrichta
AATCACCTGGAGAGGGGTGGTAGGGTGTCTCTTCCCTGAAGACCGATTCTCCATTCCAAATCCTACAACAAGGCTCCTTAACCTGTTTTCTATCCTATGATGACCAGACGACTGTAACACAGCCTGTCAGTGACAGTGGTGGCCTCCATCAGTGATTCTCGGGGGTGGGGGAGTGGGGAATCTCGACGGGATTTACACACAGAGGAGTGTACAGAATCTTGATGGGATTTATACACAGAGGAGTGTGCAGAATCTTGACGGGATTTATACACAGAGGAGTGTACAGAATCTTGACGGGATTTACACACAGAGGAGTGTACAGAATCTTGACGGGATTTACACACAGAGGAGTGTGCAGAATCTTGACGGGATTTATACACAGAGGAGTGTACAGAATCTCGACGGGATTTACACACAGAGGAGTG
>NW_007046483.1:0-319 GCF_000164805.1 Carlito syrichta
GCAGCTGTGACTCCTGCTGTGCTTGTTGCCACATGAAGTTTTTGGAGGTGAGGGCAAATAGAAGGCAAAAATTGCTCCATGTCAGCTTTATTCCCAAATATCATTATCTCCATCTCTTTCTGACCACCCCCCTCTATTTCTGAGCAAGCTCTGTAGAACCTAAGAAGTTCTTGGAAACTGAGATTTGGAGCTGACTTTGGGGGTGCTAAGTGAAGGAAGTGAAGGAAATATCAACCACATCCTTTCAATTCACGACTTAAGGTATTGGATATAAGCATCCTGTAGGTTTATTTCATTATTAGTCAAGTCTTACAGGAAA
>NW_007046484.1:0-901 GCF_000164805.1 Carlito syrichta
CACCCCAGAAGGCTGGATGGGAGGCACCGCATAGGCTTGCTTTTTCAGTCATGTCCAGTCACCTATCTAATTGCTCACTAGCACCCCTTGAGTGAAACTATCCCTGCAGGGCATGACCCCAGCCATCGTGACCCAGGGCAGAAGCAGGAGCAGGACAGGCCCAGCCCAGGTCTCAGTTGATTGACCTTGAACATAAACAAGACTTTCCTGTCATGGAGGACTATTCCCAGAAGTCTGCATGTCCCTCCTACCGCCAAGAGGACTGGTGTCCCCACCCCCCTGGAAAACTGCGCTGTCTCTGCTCTTTGAATAGGTATGAGCACTCAGGTTATGTTTGGATATGTTCAGATATGTAAGTTTGCACCTCAGAATCAGCACAGCACAAAGATTAAGAAAGCAGCTTAAGGCCGGGCTCAGGGGCTCAGCCTGTAATTCCAGTGTTTTGGGAGGCTGAGGTGAGTGGATTGCCTGAGGCTGAGGGTTCGAGACCTGCCCGGGCAACTTGGTGAGACTTCTTCTCTACAATAAATCAAAAATTGTCCAGGAGTGATAGCTCACACCTGTAGTTCCAGCTACTTAGAAGGCTGAGGCGGAAGGGTCGCCGGAGCCCAGCAGGTCAAGGCTGCGGTGACCGGGAGCATGCCACTTCACTCCAGTCTGGGCGACGGAGTGAGACTCCAACTCAAAAAAAAAAAAAAAGCAGCCTAGACAACATAGCAAGACCCTGTCTCTACAAAAAATTTTTAAAAATTAACCGAGTGTGGTGGTGACCTACAGTCCCAGCTACTTGGTAGGCTTAAGTGAAGGATCACCTGAGCCCAGAAGGCTGAGACTGCCGTGGGCCATGATCATGCCACTGCCCTCCAGCCTGGATGACAGAGTGAGACCCTGACTCAAAAAA
>NW_007046485.1:0-317 GCF_000164805.1 Carlito syrichta
TACTTTGGAAGTGACTGATGTTTAAACATGCAAGATTAAATATATAATTTTTATAAATAAAATCCAGTTCTTACCCCTCCCTATAAATATATTTTTCCCCACAAGCTAATATAATAGCTTTTTTTCCTAAACATTCTCTTTTTTTCCACAGAGACTACAATTGCACGTTTTAAATTTTAATATTGTCCCGCAGATCTCTGGGTTATATTTTTTCAACATTTTTATTTTCATTTGTGTATGTATGTATGTATGTATGTATGTATGTATGTATGTATTTTTGAGTCTGGGTTTCACTCTGTCACCCAGACTGGAGTGCA
>NW_007046486.1:0-317 GCF_000164805.1 Carlito syrichta
CCGACTCAAAAAAAAAAAAAAAAAAAGAAGTATTCTTCTTAAAAGCCGAGCTAAAATTATTCACCTCATGTAAAAACAAGTGCGATTTACATCTAATATGGGTAATTACTTTTACAGTTAATTAAAAGCACTCTCATTAAACTCCCACTGTGATACCAATGCATAGCTCTTATTTGCAAACAGACCCAGGTTTGAGGTTTGAGCTCACCTGGCGACATGAGGCCCCTGCCTGAGAAAGGGGGCTGGGGCTGCCTTCCTGGATCACATCTAATTGTGCTGAGTCGGGCAATTACAACACGCCCACTCCCCACCCCCCC
>NW_007046487.1:0-316 GCF_000164805.1 Carlito syrichta
ACTGGGTGGAGGCTGGGTACGGGGGTTTACGTGTGTCATCCTAGTTCTCTGGGATGCCGCGGCAGTGGATGGCTTGATCCTCCACATTCGAGACAACCCTGGGCTCCTTGACAAAACCTTGTCTCTACAAGAAGCCAAAAAATGAACAGACATGGTGGCGTACAACTGTCGTTCTGGCCACTCGGGTGGCTATGGGGGAGGATCGGCGGAGCCCAGACAGTGGAGGTTGTTGAGGCCAAGAACAGGCCCCTGCTCATTGACTTGGGTTACAGAGCAGGACTCTAACTCAGAATAGTAATACCAACCACCACAACCA
>NW_007046488.1:0-374 GCF_000164805.1 Carlito syrichta
CGAATAGAGTGGAATGGAATGGACAGGAGAGGAATGGAATGGAGAGAAAAGAGTGGAATGTAATGGAGTGGAATGTAATGGAGCGAAATGGAGTGGAATAGAGAGGAATGGACTGGAGGGGAATGGAGTGGAATGGAATGGATAGGAAAGGAATGGAGTGGTGTATTATTGAATGGAATGGAATGGAATGGAATGGAGAAGAATGGAATGAAATGGACGGGAGGACAATAGAATGGAGAGGAAAGGAATGAAATTGAGAGAAATGGAATAGGATGCAGAAGAATAGATTGGTATGGAGAGAAATGGAATGGAACGGAGAGGAATAGAATTGAATGGAATGGAATGGGAGGGGTTGTGGGACAATAGAATTGAAT
>NW_007046490.1:0-315 GCF_000164805.1 Carlito syrichta
GTTATGGCAGAGCAGGCATAGGCTCAGTCACCGGCTCACTAGTTGATTCAGCTGACTAGTTGGCTCACTAGCCCACTGACTAGTTATGTCAGCTCACCTGTTGGCTCACTTGCTGGCCGACTAATTAAGTTAGCTAACTGGTCGGCCTACTAGCTGGAACACTACTTAAGTAAGCTAACGAACTGGCCGACTAGAGGGTCAACTCGTCAATAATCTATTTAACCAAGCTAAATATTCTACCTATTAGTCGTCAATTTGTTAAAACAGCTAACAAGTCGGCCGAGTAGTCAGCCAACGTGTTAAACCAGCTAATTA
>NW_007046491.1:0-314 GCF_000164805.1 Carlito syrichta
ATTGTTTTCCATTTCAGTCTGTTTCATTCCATTCCATTTCATTCTTTTCCATTCCTCTCCATTCCATTCCATTACATTCCATTCAAATGTAATTCTTTCCTCTCCATTCCATTGCATTCCAACCGTCTCCTTTCCATTCCTCTCCATTCCATTCCTATCCACTCCATTCCATTCCATTCCTTTCCATTGCTCTCCATTCCATTCCGTTCCTTCCTAAACCATTCCTTTAGATTCCATTCCAATCCATTTCATTCCTCTCCATTTCATTCCATTTCTCTCCTTTAGTTTCCCTTCCAATTCTTTCCATTCCTCCA
>NW_007046492.1:0-483 GCF_000164805.1 Carlito syrichta
GGATGGTGTGGAATGAAATGGAATGGAGAGAAATGGAATGGAGATGAATGAAGGAGAATGGAGTGGAACAGAATGGAATAAAATGTAGTGAAATGAAATGCAGAGGAGGTGAATAGAGTGACATGAAGAATAATGGAAACAAAAGGAAAGGATTGGAATTGAATGGATTGGAGAGGAATAGAATGGAGAGAAATAGAATGGAGAAAAATGGAAGAAAGAAATGGAAAGGAGAGGAATGGAATGGAATGGAATGGACAGGAATGGAACCTAATAGAATGGAAGGGTATCGAGTGGAATGATTGGAAAGTAATGGAAAGGAATGGAATAGAGAGGAATGCATTGAAAGGGAAAGGAATGGAATGGATAGGAATGGAATGGAACTGAATGGAATGGAAACGAATGGAGAGGAATGGAATACAATCGAAAGGAATGGAAAGCAGAGGAATAGAGAGTAATGGAATAAAACGGAAAGACAGGAATGGA
>NW_007046493.1:0-410 GCF_000164805.1 Carlito syrichta
TGTGACCCCCTCATGATAGACTTCACCCCGGCGGGGCACCGAGTTATAGACTGGGTGGTCGGGAAAACAGGGGAATCAGGTTACATGACGACCCTAGAACAGGATGGCGTGATCTAGGAAGTCTTTTCATGATTAGACTAAAAGTCCAAACCTTCAGCACCATCCTGGGGCTCACCCGATCTAATTTTGGACACCATATTCAGGGGTTCACACCACCACAGATAAGCCAACTACTGAATCAATTCCTAGACCCGAGCCAAGCAGTGCACCCTCCACTACTGCCATCCACACCCTGCGCCATGGTAACACTGCAGCTATTTCCTCTATAAAGACAACCCCTGTACTAAATGCATCCTCATACTTTCTCTGGAACGCCTCCTCCCACCCTCTCTGGGATATACTAAGCAATG
>NW_007046494.1:0-486 GCF_000164805.1 Carlito syrichta
TCACTCATATAAATGGACCTTGAACATTCCAAATCCAATACTATGAGAAAATGATGGGATGGTACTGGGAAACTATGGGGGGGAGGGGGATGGGATTAACAGTAGCAAATATCTGTCGGGGGATGGGAAAACACTTCTTATCTACAGGGTGCCTGAATGAAACGTCATTGTACACCTAACCCTTAACTGTACCCCACAAAAGCATAATAAAAAATACTGATTAATGAAAAAATAAATAAATAAATAAAATAAAATAATAATTAATGTAGATAAAGGCTTTTGTGAGAATTAGATTACAGTAGTCCCCCCTTATCAGCAGGAAATATGTTCTAAGACACCCAATAAATTCCTAAAACTGTGAATAATAGTGAACCTAAATATACTATTTTTTCTATATATACATACCTATGATAAGGTTTAATTTATGTTAGACACAGCAAAATATTAACAATAATAAAATAGAACAATCATAACACTATGCTAGCA
>NW_007046495.1:0-1110 GCF_000164805.1 Carlito syrichta
TTTCTCGCCAGCTGACTAGTTAAGTCATCTCACCAATGGCTCTCTCGCTGGCCTGCTAGTTAAGTCATCTCACCCACTGGCTCACTCAATGGCCAACTAGTTAATTCATCTCACTGGCCTCCTCATTCACCAGCCAACTAGTTAAGTCTGACCAGTCAGCTCACATGCCAGTTGACTAAAGTCAGCTGAGCATTCAGCTTAGTCACCAGCAGATTAGTTAAGTCAGCTGACCAGTTGTCTTACTCACCGTCTGACTAGTTAAGTCAATTTACCAATCGGCTCACTCACTGGCAGACTTTTTAATTCAGCTGACCTGTCGGCTCTCTCACCCACTGAATAGTTAAGTCAGCTCACCTGTTGGCTCATGCGAAGCTGACTAGTTTAGTCAGTTAACTGGTCCAACTAGTTGTACAAGTAGTAAAGTGAGCTAAACCATCGTCTGACCAGTCAACCAACTTGTTAGCCGACAAATTAACACAGCTAAATAATCGTCCGACTAGTTAGGTCAGCTAACTTGTCTGCGAACTAGTCATCCAAATAGTTAGGTCAGCAAATGAGCAGCAACTTGTCACCATTGCTAACTAGTGGGCCAACTCGTCAGTCATCTTGTTAACCCAGCTAACTAATTGGCCGACTAGTCGGCCGACTTGTTAAGCCAGCTAACAAGTCGGCTGAGTAGGCAGCCAACGTGTTAAACAATCTAAATAGTCGGGCAATTTGTCAGCCCACAAGTTA
This sequence comes from Carlito syrichta, assembly GCF_000164805.1. Taxonomy (NCBI): domain Eukaryota; kingdom Metazoa; phylum Chordata; class Mammalia; order Primates; family Tarsiidae; genus Carlito; species Carlito syrichta. The sequence goes on from NW_007046495.1 coordinate 736, forward strand.
ATTCATCTAGTTAACTCGTTAAATAACTAGTTAAGTCTGCTAGTTAAATCATTTACCACCTAGTTAAAACAGTTAGCTAACTCGTTAACTAACTCGTTAAGAAAGATAGCTATCTCGTTAGCCATCTAGTTAAGTCAGCTAGCTAAGTCAGCTAGCTAACCAGATAACTAGCTAAGTAAGCTAGCTAAGTCAGCTAGCTCACTAGTTAGCTAACTATTTAAGTCACCTACTTAAGTCTGCTACCTAACTCGTTAGATAATTATTAAAGCAACTAGTTATTCTAGTTTCTTGGTTAGCTAACTATTTAAATAAGGTAGTTAAGTCAGCTAGGTAACTTGTTAAGTCATTCAGTAAAGTCAGCTAGCTAAGTAGCTA
>NW_007046496.1:0-1090 GCF_000164805.1 Carlito syrichta
GGGTCATATGGAAGGTCGATTTCTAGTTCTTTCAGAAATTGCCACACTGTTTTCCAAAGAAGTTGCACCAGTTTCCATTCCCACCAGCAGTGTAGAAGCATTCCTTTTCCCCCACATCCTTGCTATCATCTATTGTTGTTTGTTTTATTAATGATGATCGTTCTTACTGGAGTTCGATGGTATGTCAATGTGATTTTGATTGGCATTTCTCTGATGACTAGTGAGGCTGAGAACATTTTCATGTGTCTGGTGGCTACCTGTATATCTTCTTTTGAGAAGTGTCTATTTATGTCCTTTGCCCACTTTTTAACGGTGCTGTTTGTCCATATATTCTTGATTCACTAATAACTTTCTTGCATCTCTATAATTCTTCCATACTTTAGCTATTAAGCTATTATCTAAGGGTGGCCATTTTCTATGTATATTTCATAATGATTGTCAACTCCCTATGCTTATATGATGTCTAAATTTAACTTATTTTCTAATGCTAATACTTCTCTTCTTTTAAAATCTGTTATTAGTACCATACATTTTACCAACACTTTAAAAAATCTCTGGACAGGATTTAGGCATCCTGCTTTCAAGTCTGACTCATTTCTCTTATCATAAATTTCTCAGTGATCATAACTGATCATTCTTTTTTCCTCATATTATTATTTTAGTCATTTAATCCCCAGTGTAGATTGGTTCATGAAATACAGACAAACTTTCTTTCTCTTCTTTTATTATTCAAAGTCCAAAGAGCACTACTCCAGGGATTAAGAAGCATAGAATTATGCACCACTCTCATGGAGATATGCTCAGATAAATAAAAGCTACATAAAATGAATCCTGGGTGCAAAGACAAGGACAACGATTCATTCCTAATACAGTGAACACCAAACACACACACACACACACACACAACTGACTCTGCTTGAGGCTATTTCTAAATTCTGGACTCTCATGGAGATATGCTCAGATAAATAAAAGCTACATAAAATGAATCCTGTGTGCAAAGACAAGGACAACGATTCATTCCTAATACAGTGAACACCAAACACACACACACACACACACACACACTGACTCTGCTTGAGGCTATTTCTAA
>NW_007046497.1:0-312 GCF_000164805.1 Carlito syrichta
AAAATCTACAGCGCATCTTGGAAAGGGCTAAAAATATATCATAGTTTCGAAGCAGTATCTATGTAATGAGAGTCCTAATATACAGAAAAATACACGGCCCCTTGAAAGGGTCCTCCATCCCAAAAACTTACAGAGCCTCTTGCTAAGAGATAACCACCAATCAGGTTTTCGGATTTTTGGATAATGGAATTTGGATACAGGGATCTTCACTATCTATTGCTAAGGAAGAATAAAGAATCTGGTTTACACGTGTCCTTAATTGCAAAAAAAGCTTCAGGGTGTCTTGCTAAGGTTTAACCACGAATTTGGGTT
>NW_007046498.1:0-357 GCF_000164805.1 Carlito syrichta
AAAATAAAATAAAATAAAAGAGGTGTCCCGGGCTAGAGGCAGCCGGAGTGGGGAGAAGGAAAAAGACTTGAGCCATTCCCAGGAGGCTTGAGGGCTGGTTCCTACTTTGGTGGCTTGGCGACCACCGGGGCCACTCAAGGAGCTGCAGGGCCCCCCAAGGGGAGGAAGGTCAGGTCTGGGGTGAAAGGAACAGCTTGGATTCAGCTGCTGTCACTCTGAGTCTCTGATTTTCTTATTTGTTGTAGAGATGAGGTCTCACCTGTTAAACTTGAAAGCCTAAGGGACAAGCCAAGCTCAGTGGCTCAGCCTGTAATCCCACACTTTGGGAGGCTGAGGGGAGTGGACTGCCTGAGCCCG
>NW_007046499.1:0-2096 GCF_000164805.1 Carlito syrichta
CAAACAGGAATTTTTGCATCGAGGTGCCCGTTATCCCAGCCACACTGGAGCATAAGGCACGGGGATCACTGGAGCCCGCAATTTCAAGGCTGGCAGAGAACGTTGGTTGTATCCTCAGGCCCCTTCCAGGGTCACAGAGAAAGATCCTGTCTCCAAAAACATCAGAGTCATACACAGATTCTCAACTGTGCGTGGTGTGTTCACGGAGGGACTGGCTTTAGAGCTAGGAAAAATGGGATTGGGAGAGCCGGAGGAACCCAGGCAGGGAACCTCATGAACTCCTACACTAAAGGGGGAGAGTCGTTGGTCAGGGTTGCAACTGGAGGGTGCTGACCTTGGGGGACACTTGTATGTGGGAGAGCAGGGGGAAGGACTGGGGGAAGAAGGTTTGCAGGAGAATGGATTTCTTTCTTTCTTTCCTTCCTTTTTTCCTTCCTTCCTTCCTTTTAGGCTTCCTTCCATTCCTTCTTTGTTTCTATCTTTCTTTCTTCCTTTCTTTTCTCTCCTCATTAGGTTGCCCAGGCTGCTCTCACAACACCCAACATGGACCATCGTCTCAGCCTTGTCCTCCAAATTGCTGTGATCACATGCTATCAATTTATTCAAAATTCTGGTCTTCATGCCTGATCTTGAATCTGTGCCAGAGGAGGTCTTTCCTCTGAGTCCTACCCTCATCCAAATTTTCCTGGATTTTGCTTGGGTTTGAGCTTGGGGCTTGCTAAGCTGTCCAGCCTAGTCTCGAGCTCCCGGCCTCCAGCCATCTTCCCGTCTTGTCCTCCCCAAGTGCCGAGGAGAGAGTTGTGAGTTGACCAGTCATCCCCACCACCCCAAAAGTTTGAAAGTCACGCCCTCCCTTTCCCAGGGAGGAGCAACCGAGTCCAACCTGGGAATGAAGCAGGCAGAGGTGTAGGCCCCACAGCGGAGACTAACCCCTGTGCAAGGCACTCCTGCAGGGATGGTTTGTGGGACAACTCCAACCAAACTCTCTGGGTTCCAGGGTCATCAGAAAGGAGCAGACCTCATGGTGGGGCCCCAAGAGGAGTGTGAAGGCCAGCATGGGGAATCACACATGACACACCAGTGCTTTGAGAGTCTGAGGCGAGAGGATGACCTGAGCCCCTGGGTTTGAGATAAGCCTGGGCATTTTGGTGAGACATTGTCTCTACAAGAAGCCAAATGAAAGGAAGGAATGAAGGAAGACAAGGAAAAAGAAAGAAAGAATGGAAGAAAGAAAGAAAGAAAGAAAAAAAGAAAGAAAAATATTCATTCTCCTGTAAACCTTCTTCCCCCAGTCCTTTCCACTGCTCCCCCACATATGAAGGTTCCCCCAAGCTCATCACCCTCCAGCCCCAACCACCCCCAATGGCGGAAGTTCCCAAGGCTCCCTGGCCAGGTTCCTCTGGCTCTCCCATTCCCATTTTTCTGAGCTCCAAAACCAGTCACCCTGTCAACACACAACGTGCAGTTGAGAATCCATGTACGATTCTGATGTTTTTGGAGACAGAGTCATTGTGACCCTGACTGGGACCCTGGGACATGGCGGTCATTTTCTGCCATCTCATAATCATGGGATCCAGCAATCCTCCCACCTCAGCCTCTGGTGTGGCTGGGATTACATGTACCTCGACTCAAGACTCCCTGTTTGGATTTGTGCAGAGACGGGATCTCCCTGCATGGCCCTGGTTGGCCCAGGGTGGCCTTGTACTCCTGGATGTCAGCCATTCTCCCCCCTAAGCATCCCAGAGCACTGAGATTCCAGGTGTGGAATGCCATGTCAGGCCTTCTATTTTGTTTTTGATGAAGGATCGAGGCCATGCTCAGGGGCTCAGCCATGTCATCCCATCGCTTTGTGTGTTTGAGACCTGTGGCTGACTGGAGCCCATGGGCCGACACCTGTCTGGGCACCTCGGCAAGACCTAGTCTCTACCTTCCATCAGTTATAAGCCAGGTGTGGTGGCATGCACCTGTCTTTCTGTCTCCTTGGAAGGCCCAGGAAAGGCTCACTGGAGTTCAGTGGCCCAAGGCCGCGATGGCTGGGAGAGAGCCACTGCCCTCCACCCTGAGCACAGGAGTGAGACTCCGACTCAAAGAAAAAA
>NW_007046500.1:0-345 GCF_000164805.1 Carlito syrichta
GAATACAATGGAGAGGAATGAAATGGAATAAATGGAACTGAGAAGAATGGAATGGAATGGAATGGGAAGGAAAGGAAAGGAAAGGAAAGGAAAGGATAGAAAAGGAAAGGAAAGGAATTCATTGGAATGGAATGGAATTGAATGGAATGAAGAGAAATGCAATGGAGAGGAATGTATTGGATTGGAATGAAATGGAGTGGAATGCAATGGAATGGAATGAAATAGAATGGATTGGAGAGGAATGGGATGGATTGAAGAGGAATGGAATGGAATGCAATGAAGTGGAATGGAATAGCGAATAATAGAATGGAATAAAATGGAATTGAGAGAAATGTAATGGATGAA
>NW_007046501.1:0-311 GCF_000164805.1 Carlito syrichta
AACTAATTTAGGTTTCCCATCCGTTCTTTTAAAACATCTTATACTTTTTCCCATAGAACATACTACAATTTGTTATCAAATATGTATTTGTTTATCATCTGGACCCTGCACTGGATTATAAACTACATGAAAGCAGGACTATGTCTGACTTACTCATTGGGGTATAGACAATAACTGCAACATGATAGGCAGGAAGAATTAATCATAGAATAAGTACAATTTTCATGAATAAGTACAGTACCTTTCTCAGCAGACCAGAATCTGAGATAAGAAATCATCTCATGTGCTTAAAGTCTTTGAAGAGCAAAAAT
>NW_007046502.1:0-310 GCF_000164805.1 Carlito syrichta
CAGAGCAGCTCAGGTCCAGTGGCTCACCACCCTGCCCCCAATCTCAGCACCTTGGGAGGTTAAGGTGGGAGAATCGCTTGAGCCCAGGTGTGGATACTAGCCTAGCCTACAGCATAGCCAGGCCTTGTTTCTACACAAAATTAAAAAAAAAATAGCCAGGTGTGGTGGCCCCCTGCCTGTGAGCCCAGCTTCTAGGGAGGCTGCAGGGGGAAGGGTCACCTGATCCCAGGAGGTCTAAGTTGCAATGAGCCATGATCCTGCCACTGTGCTCCAGCCTGGACAGAGTGAGACCCTGTCTCTAAATAAACAA
>NW_007046503.1:0-309 GCF_000164805.1 Carlito syrichta
AGGTGTGAGCCACCATGCCTGGCCACAGGAGTTTAAATGAATGGAGTAACCCTCTAAGTCTTAGAAAGGAAAGAAATCTAAGACCTATCAGGAAGTGAAAGGATCAAGGCTGGGCACGGTGGCTTACGCCTGTAATCCCAGCACTTTGGGAGGCTGAGGCAGGACCATCGCTTCAGCGTAGGAGTTTGAGGCTGCAGTGAGCTATGATAGTGCCACTGCACTCTAACCTGGTGACAGAGCAAGACTTTTAAAAAAAAGAATCAAGTTGTAAGATGTTACCATTTATGTTTAAAAAAAAAAAAGAAAACC
>NW_007046504.1:0-10730 GCF_000164805.1 Carlito syrichta
GGGTTTTCACAAAAAGAAAGACTTTTAGCAAAAAGCAAGCTAAAACGTGCTTTTGCCATAATGGTTCCAGAAACATGTCACCAATCAATGCATTCATCAGAGATTGGCAAAATTACCTAAAAATGTATGTTGAGTTTAACCTGCTAAAGCGTTCCAGATAATTGGTGTAGTTTCACTCTCGGTAAGAGTTTGGCAAAGCAGGTATCAATATTTCATTAAAGCATAGCAAGAAAATAAAATAAAATTGGCATTCAAGGATTTTCCTTCATTTCATATTGACAGGTGGTGAGTACATTACTCATTCAAACTTTTTGCATATAACCTATTGAATCTAATGCGACACTCTTTTTAAAACTTACCTATTTATCTATTTATTGAGGAAGCTTTAATACACTTTCACAAAGAAAGTGTATTATCTAATTGTCTTGGAAGAAACCTGAAAGAAAACCTTAAATGTCTCCAGTGACTATAAAGGGAAAACACAAAGGTGCATGTTGGAAAACGCTTTGTGTAATAAATAGCAGGATGAGGTGTCATCATTTCTGTTAGTTAAGGGAACACAACATGGTGGGAGTTCAGCAATGCAAAAAAATATATATATCTCTGGAGTTGACTTGCCAGGAGAGTTCTTCCAGGGCAAAAGAGATTATTAAGCTTAAGAAAATACCTATGTACTACCCACTTCTTTGCTTAATTGGAATCTGTTTCCCAATTGCCTAGGTCAAAAGAGAAAAATTAAGAAAGTAGGAGCACAGACTAAAGACTACATGAAGAGTTTAAAAGAGACGGTCCTTCCCCCAAGGAAGCTAAGTACAAATAACATAATCACATAAGGAAACAGGGTTTGTATTCTATGCACAAGAATATTATGATTATCCCATGGGGTTTACAATAAAGGCCCTTTTAGCAAAAGGTTTAAAAGTGTTTTTCTCTACTTGTCCCTGAGAAGTGTTACCTAATGGTAATTTGTGCTTTTATGGGAGAGGGGTAAAGTTGCAAACAAGTCTATTTTGAAGCTAACCTGCTAACATTTCCAATTTATTATAGCAACTTCACTCTAGTTAAGAGTTTGGCAAAGCAGATATTAGAATTTATATAAAGCATAATGACAAATAAAAAATATACTACCCAGATTTTTTTCTTTTTTTAACATATTTTTTATTTTAATATTGTGGGATACAGTTAAGTGTTAGTTATACAAATATGCATCATTCAGGCACGCTTGTTGATAAGGTGTGTCCACCCGTCCCCAGACAGATTTTGACTACCATTAATTCCACCACCCTTACCCTCCTTGATGCTCCCAATAGATTCCCACCACTGTTGATTCTTTTCTTGTAGTATTATGATAGGTGTTCAAGGTCCGCTTGTGAAAGAGAACATGTGTTACTCAGATCTTTGTTGCTGTGAAAGATGACTCAGTATTATAGAATCTAGTTCCATCCAGGTTGCTGCAAAATTCATGATTTTGTTCTTTTTTATAGCTGCGTAGTATTCCATCGTGTATATGTACCACATTTTAAATATTCAGTCCTCTCTTGACAGACAGCATGATTGATTCCAGGTTCTTGCTATTGTGATCAATGCTGCGATAAACATACGTGCGCAGGTATCTTTTGATAGAGTGTTTTCAGTTCTTCAGGGTATATTTCCAGTCGGGGGCTTGTGAGATCATATGGGAGGTCGATATTTAGAGCTTCTAGGAATTGCCACACTGCTTTCCACAGATATTGCTCTAGTTCACACACCCACCAACAGGTGAGTTATTGATAATGGCCATTCTGACTGGAGTTAGGTGGTATCTCAGTGTAGATTTAATTTGCATCTCATTGATGATTAGTGAGGTTGAACCTTTCTTCGTGTGTCTGTTGGCCGCTTGTATGTCTTTGGTGAAGTGTCTTTTCATAACTTTTGCCCACTTTGTAATGTGTTTTTTTTTTTTTCTCAGCACATTTGAGTTTCTTGTAGAACCAAGATGTTAGGCCTTTGTCAGACATGAAGTGGGCAAATACTTTTCCCCAGTCTGTGTGATGTCTCCCTGCTCCCTTGGTTTCTTTGGCTTTGCAGAAGCTTGTCAGTTTAATGAGATCTCACCTATCTTACCTCTTATGTTTCTTGCATTTCGGGTTTTGTTCAGGAATTGGATACCAGTGCCAATTTCCATGAAGGTGTGTCCTGCATTTTCTAAGGTTCTTATGGTTTGAGGTTTTACATTTAGAAATCTGATCCATTTAGAGTTAATTTTTGTGTATGGGGATAGATAGGGATCTTGTTTGAGTTTTCTGCATGTGGTCAGCCAGTTTTTCCAGCACCATTTACTCAATAGGTTCTCCTCTCCCCAGTGGTAGGTGGGAGAGGCTTTGTGGAAGATGAGTTGTTTGAGAAATTGAGGTTTTACTTCTGGAATATCAATTCTATTCCATTGGTCTATATGCCTATTCCTGTACAAGTACCAAGCAGTTTTGTTTATTGTAACTTTATAGTAAAGTTTGAAGTCTGGTAATGTCATACCACCTGCTTTGTTTTTTTTGCTGAGGATTGTTCTGGCTATTATTGGTCGTTTGTGTTTCCATACGAATTCCTGTATTGTTTTTTCTAGCTCTGAGAAGAATGTTACTGGTAATTTGATGGGTATTGAATTATATCTGTAGATTGCCTTCGGTAAGTTGGTCATCTTCATAATGTTGATTCTTCCAATACATGAACATGGGATATTTTCCCACTTATTTCTGTCTTCTTTTATTTGTTTGAGCAGTGTTTTGTACTTTTTATTGTAAGGGTCTTTCACATCTCTGGTTAGGAAGATGCCAAAGTATTTCATTTTCTTTGTGTGGCTATTGTGAATGGGATTGTGCTTTTGGGGGGGTTACTGTTTGTTATTGGTGTAAAAAAAAGTGATTGTCTTTGTGCGTTTATTTTATACCCTGATACTTTGCCAAAGCCCTTTATCAGTTCAATGAGGCTTTTCTTTTGACAGATTATCTTGGGTTTTCAAAGTACATGATCATATCATCTGCAAAGAGAGATGACTTGACTTCTTCTTTTCCTATTTGGGTACTCCCGATTGCCTTTTCTTTTTTGATCGCTCTAACCAGAAATTCCAATAGTATGTTTAGCAACAGGAGAGATAGTGGGCATCCTTGTCTTGTTTCAGTTTTCAGGGGAAATGTTTCCTATTTTTGTCTGTTTAGGAGTATGCTAGCTATAGTTTCTTGTAGATGGTTTTTACTATATTGAGATATGTTCCATGTATGCCTAGATGTTCAAGTGTTTTTATCAAGAAGCGGTGATTAATTTTATCAAAAGCTTTTCTGCATCTAATGATAAAATCATGTGGTTTTTGATCAGACATGTGTTGATGCATTTAATTACATTTTTTGTTTTGCAAATGTTGAACCAGCCTTGTGTCCCTGGGATAAAGCCTACTTGGTCATGAAGGATGATTTTTGATATGTGTTGCTAAATCCGGTTTGCTAGGATATGTTGAGAATTTTAGCATATATGGTCATCAAATATTGACCTGTAGTTCTCTTTCTTCGATCAGTCTTTACATGACTTGGGTATCAATCTAATGTTAGTTTAATAAATGATTTGTGGGGAGTTACATCTTTCTCAATCGCCTGGAATACTTTCAGTAGGATTGGTATTAGTTCCTCCTTGAATGGCTTATAGAATTCTGCTGGAGAACCAATTGGTCCAGGGCTTTTTTTGTAGGTAGCTTTTTTATTACATAATCAATTTCCTTGATTGTTATTGGTCTATTTTAGGGTCTAAATTTCTTCTTGTTTCAACCTAGGCAGGTTGTATGATGTCAGGAATTCCTCCATTTCCTTAAAGTTTTCAAGTTTCTTTCCATAGAGGTGTACCTAGTAGTCTCTAATGATCTTTTGCATTTCCTCGGGATCAGATGTGACTTCATCTTTTGTGTTTCTAATTGTGTTTATTTGGGCTTTTTTTCCCTTTTTCTCGGTCAGTTTAGCTAGGGACCATCGATCTTGTTTATCCTTTCAAAGAACCAGCTTTTTGTTTCATTGATTTTTTGTATTACCATTTTGTCTTCTATGTCCCGAATTTGGACCTTTATTTTGGTGATCTGGATTCTTCTGCTGAAGTTAGGATTTTGGTGGTCTTGCTTTTCCAGCTTCCTTAGGTGACTTAGGCTGTTAATTTGTGATTCTTCCATTTTTTTCATGTGCGTCTTTAGAGATATGAATTTCCGTCTTACTACAGCTTTCATGGCATCCCAGAGATTTTGGTAAGATGTTTTTTCATTTGTTTTCAGGTACACTTTAATCCCTGTTTTGATTTCATCTTTATCCCAGGAGTTGTCTAGCATCATGCTGTTTAGTGTTCATGTCATTGTGGGTTTGGGGGGAACCTTGTTGGTGTTCATGTTTATTTTTATTCCACTGTGACCCGAGAAAGTGCATGGCAAAATTTTGATCTTTTAAAATTTTCTTATGCTTGATTTATGGCCAAGTATTTGTCAATCTTAGAGTATACCCCATACAGTGATGAGTAGAATGCATATTCTGTGGTCGTTGGATGGAGTGTTCTGTAGGTATTAATCAAATCCATTTGGTCAAGAGTCACATTGAGTTTTCATATCTCGTTGCTGATTTCTTGTCCTGATGATCTGTCTAGGATTGTGACTGGGGTATTGAAGTCCCCTGCTATGATGGTGTTGGAGTTGATATCTTTTTTTAGTTTACCCAGATGCTGGTTTATGAAAGTTGGCACTCCTATGTTGGGTGCATATATGTTTAGGATGGATATTTCTTGTTGATAGATTGAACCTATTATCATTATGTAGTGGCCTTCTGTACCTTTTTACATTTTTGATAGCATAAAGGGTATTTTGTCTGAGATTAAGATCACAACTTCTCCTTTCTTTTGTGTTCCTTTCACCTGAAAATTTGTTTCCCATCCTCTTACTTTGAGTCTGTGATTGCACTTTCTTGTGAGGTGAGTCTGTTGGAAGCAATAAATTGTTGCCTGGTGATGTTTTAGCCATTTTGCAATTCTATGTCTTTTCAGTGGGCATTTAGTCCATTCATATTCAGGCTAATTATTGAAATGTGAGAGTTTGTCCCTATCATAATGTTCTTACAAAGTTGTTGTTGTTCCTGATTGTGTTTTGTCTAAAAGATTTTGCAGTCAGTTCATGTCTGTGTTTTTAATCTTTTTCCTGTACTTTTGTGAAGAACATTGTTGTTCTTTTTTTCTTTTTCTTCTGGGTTTAATACTTTCTTTAGTGTTTCTTGTAGCGGTGTTCTGGTGGCAGCGTAGATTCTTAGGGATTGGATGTCTGGGAAAGATTTCAATTCTCCCTCACTGATGAAGCTTAGCTTGGCTGGGTAGGCTATTCTTTGTTGTAATTGTTTATCTTTTAGCAATTTGAAGATAGGTATCCAAGCTTTCCTAGCCTGGAGGATTTCTGTAGATAAATCTGCTGTTATTCTAATTTGTCTTCCCTGGTAGGTAGTCTGACCTTTTTCTCCTGCTCCCTTTAGGATTTTTTCTTTTATACCTACTTTGTTCAGGCAAATTATTATGTGTCTGGGATTTGGTCCTCTCATTTGTTGTTTTGCAGGTGTTCTCTGAACTCTTGTTTCTGAATTTTTGCATCACTTATGAGATGAGGAAAGTTTTCTTGAATCATTTCATGAAATGTTTGTTCCAGTGTGCCCTTTGTTTCTGTCTCGGCCTCCAGAAGGCCAATTACTCTTAGATTGGCCTCTTGAAGTAATTATTCATATTTTCAAAGTTTTGTTCTGTCTTTTTAAGCTTCTTTTCTATGTTTTTGACAGTTTGGGTTAGTTCTGTGTTTCAGTCTTCACGCTCTGAGATTCTTTCTTCTGTTTGGCTAATTCTGATTTCCATGCTTATTAGTTTGTTATTTATTTCGATCACAGACTTCTTTATTGCTATTATTTCTGTCATCAGCTCCTTCCTATTTTCCTCTTATCTCTCCTCAATTTTTTTTATTCTCTCTATTAAGGTCTTGATGTCTGGGTTTGTTGCATGCAACCAGTCATTCTGTGGGCTCTTCATTGTTTGTTTTCCAAAGTCTGTTTTCTCAGAGTCTGAGCTCCCAGGAGTCTGTGTGAGACCTATATTCTTATTTTGGATTTTCTTCATTTGTGCAGAATTTTCCTCTCTACTTTTTTCTTCCCTCTACTTCCCCATCTTCTTTAATTCTGTTAATCAACCATGGAGGCATTGCCTTTACTTCTGTTTGTTCAATCTTCTATTCTTCTTTATGTGTATCCTCTTTCTTTGTTCTTTTCTGGAGTTGAACTGTAGGTTGGGGGTGTTCCTTTGTGCAGTTTTGAGATTTACTTAAGGAAGGAGCTGTGATTAAAAATCTATCTGCAGATCCCAGTATCCACTGACAGATGTATGGACAATCTGAAATCCACTTTCCACTGCCTTGCAATCTATCCAGGCAGTGGGGTTGTAGGTTTACTCCTTGAAATTAAAATGAGGTTAACAGAGAGAAGAGAATGGAGCAGGCAGTGTGGGGAGGAGGGGGGTGAAGAGAGAGTGGAGTAAGACGGAAAACAGATACGCATACCAACAAATAAAAAGAGACACAAAGATTGAAACATAAAAACCATGAACTATGACTACAAGTTAACCAACAACCATACAAAAAAGCTAAAACGTACAATGATGCTAACGCACAAACTAATCAACCTCCTTATTGTTGTGCTATTCTTCTATACAAAGATGGGGTTTACAGAGAAATAAATAAAAAAAACAAAACAAAATGAATATAATTAAGTCAGTAAACTAACAGAACCAACCAAGCACTCTCTGAGACTTTTCGTTTAAGTCTCATGTCCTTTCAGCTCTGATTTATAGCTGACTTTGAAGGCTGGTAAATTTGTTCACAGCTAGGGTCAGTTGCCCCTGGCCTGCTGTGAAGGGCAGTTCAGATTTGGGCTCCCTGCCCAGTTCACCACTCAGATCTGGCCTGTGTCTATTTATCAAACTTCTGCTGTTCCCATTTCAGTGTTGTTACCTTGAATTGCCAGCAGGTGGTGCTATCTCACCACTCCAGTTGATCTTTATCTGCAGCTATTCACCCAGGAGGGGAGGGAGCTAGCAATGGGGAGTAGCACAGTGGTGGTGGCAGCCACCTCTTGGCATGCAGGAGGAGCTTCATGAGTCTGGCTCTGAGCGAGAGGTGGAGTGTGATGATGGCAGTGATAGCAGTGGTGATCTCAGTAGATCTTGTTAGCAGGGGCTTCAGGGTCTGAAATCATGTGTTGTTTCAGACACAGGTGGGACATTGGTCGTGACAGTGGTGGTGGCAGCAGCATCTGTGGCTGCAGCAGCTGCCCAGACAACCATGATATTTGAGTTGTGGCCACAGCTGAGCTCTGTGTGAAGAGCAGGCTGCTGATGAGGGAAACTGCACCCCCGGGAAAGAACTAGAGTCTTTATGTGTTTTCTCTTTCACAGAAGGTCTCACAGACCAAGCTGACCTGTTGCCATCTTTCAGCCAGTAGGTAGCAGATGGTTCCACCCATTTAAAAAGTTTGCAGAATACAATACTGAGTTTAACACCAGACTCTTTATTTGTTTCATTATTTGTTTATTTATTTTTATTTTTTCCTATTTATGTATTTGATAGTAAGTAAAAACTCTTTCACAAATGAAGGAGACTCCCATATTGCCTTTCAAGGAAGTGGAAAGATTATCATAGATCTTCCCATTGGTTTTAAATTGAAAATGCAAATATGTGTGTTGGAAGACAGTTTGTGTAATAAATAATAGTTTGTGTTGTCATTATTTCTGTCCCGTTAGGGAACAAAGCATGGTCAAAGTCTAGGAAACTCAAAAACCTGCTCTGATGTCTCCATGCCAGAAATGTGCTTCCTAAGTCTCTAAAGATCATTATGCTTAAGTAGAAACACTTGTGTGCTACCTACTTCTTGGTATAATTGAGGTATGTTTTCTAATTACTTTAGGAGACTGAATCTAGGTCAAGAGTGAAATGGTGAGAATAAACCAAGATATGCTAAACCTTCATGGAGAGTTAAAAGTTCATGCCCTTTACTCTAACTGTGTCACTAGGACTCTAGATTACTTTACTCTAGTATTTAATTTAGGTAAACTCATAGAATTTAAGACTACATATTGCATTGTTTCAGGGATTTCAATATTTGAAACTACTCAAAATATTACAATGTCCTTCTCCTTATAGAAGATATGAGAAGGGAACACAGTCGTTTATGAAAACATGGTTTGTATTCTAAAGGCTAGAATGTTATGATTATTCCATGGACTTTCCAAAATTAGGCAATTGCTCCAACAAACAAGATAAAATGCGGTTTTTCTCTTGCTGTTCCAAAGATGGGTTGCCTCGTGGTAATCACTGCATTCATCAGAGTGTGGTAAGATCTATGCAAACCTAAATGATGTCAGTTTGCTTAAGGCGTTCACGTTATCTGTGTAGCTTCACTCAAAATAAGAGTTTGGCAAAGTAGATATCAGGATTTCTTTAAATCATAGCAAGAAAAAATAACAAAATATGTTAACCAGATTTTTCTTTCTTTTGCCATCAACAGGTGTCAGATGGATCCCCCAATTCAAACAATTTGCAAACCTACTATGTTTAACACAACATTCTTTTCTATTTAGTTATGTGTTTATCTATTTAGTTATTTGGAGGTATTTATTTATTTATCTATTTATTTATTTGGAAGTTAGTAAATCACTTTCCCAAATAAAAAAGGTTAACCAGTGGTTTTTGAAGAATGCTGAAAGCAATCCTGAAATATTACTAATGACATAAAAGAAAAAACACAAACGTGAATGTTAGAAGTCTCTTGGCATAATAAAAATTGTATGTTCTCTGATTATTAGTGTCAGTTTAGGGAACAAATCATGGTGAACTCCAGTAATGTCAAAAATATACTACAGAGTACCCCTACCATAAAAGTGCTTCACAGTGTCAGAGAGATCATTAAACTTAAGGAGAAACACCTGGGTGCTACCTACTTCTGAACTTAATTGGAGACTGTTTTGTCTTCTCCAAGGAGCCTGGATCTATGTCAAAGATGAAAACCTTAGACAGAATGACAATAGCATCAAGCTTCCTTGAAAAGTTAAAAGCTCTTGCTCTATAGCTGCAGCTTAAGGCTTTACATTATTTCACTCCTGAAGTTAATTTAGGGAAGTCCACAGTATTTAAGACTACTATTGCATTGTTACATGCACTTAAATATATAAAACCCCAAACAATGCTATTAGGTCAAATTTTGTAAAAGTCCAAAAAATACTTCCACCTACTGAAGCTATGAGGAAGGAACATAGTCACTTATGTCAGCATGTATTGTATCCTAGTGGTTGACATTTTAGGACATTTCTTCACTTTCACCAAAAAGTGCTTTAAACAATGACTGTTAGAACGTGTTTTTTTTCCTTTTGTCCCAAAGCCTTGTTGCCCAACGGCAATTATTGTATTCCTCAGAGAGTGACAAATTCATCTTCTTTGATGCTAATCTACTGAAGGCTTCCACATTATGTGTGTAGCTGCACTCTATGTAAGAGTAAGAGAAAGCAGATATCAGGATTTCATTAAAGGTTTGATAGAAAAAACTAAAATGTCTTACTTCACTTGTTGCTGACTGTCAGATGAATCCACTCACTCAACCATTTTACAGTATGACCTATCATGTCTAACACCACACTGTTTTTATTTATTTATCTATTAATAGATTTAGAAGTTAGTATAACACTTTCACAAAGAAAGGAGATTGTCAAAGTGCATTTCAAGAAAGATGAAAGAAAACCAAAGATGTTCCCATTGACATTAAAGTAAAATTAAAAACGTGCATGTTGAAAATCTCTTCTTGAAAAACATATCAGAATGCAGTGTGATCATTTGTGTCATCAGGGAACAAAGAATGGTGAGACTCCAGTAAAGTCAAAATGTTGCTCACAATTTCCCTTGCCAGAAAGGTGCTTTGTTGGACAACAGATATCATTAGACTAAGGAGAATCACCTGCATGCTATATAATTCTGGGCTTAATGGAGGCTGTTTTCTTATTGCCTCAGAAGGCTGAGTTTGGGTCAAAGTAGAAAATGTCTGCAAAAATGAAGATCTGATCAAGCCTCCATGAAGTGTTTAACTCATGTCCTTTATTCTAACTACAGTTTAAGACTCTAGATTATTTCATTCCTGGAATTACTTTAGGCAAGTAGATAGTATTTAACATGACACATTGCATTGTTTCAGGAATTTAAATATGTGAAATTCCAAACAACATTGCTAGGTCAATTGTATGAAAGTACAAAATTATTTCTTCGTATGGAAGCTATTAGAAAAGACCATAATCCCTTATGGAATCATGATTTGTATATTAGAGACTAGAGTTTTATGGTTATTTCATGGGATTCAAGAAGGAAATACTTTCACCTACACAGTTACTTTGTCTTAGATACACTCTTCCGAGGCAACAAGGAAACAGCCTCATTAGGAGAACTATTAGACTACACAATTACTTTGTGTAGGTGATAGTATTTCCTTCTTGAATCCCATTAAATAACCATAAAACTCTAGTCTCTAATATACAAATCGCCTACACAACTACTTTGATGCTAACCTGGTATCCCATGAAATAACCATAAAATTCTAGTCTCTAATATACAATTCGCCTAAACAACTACTTTGATTCTAACCTCGTAGTGACTTTAACATTATGTGTGCAGCCAC
>NW_007046505.1:0-308 GCF_000164805.1 Carlito syrichta
CCACTCACCTCAGCCTCCCAAAGGCGCGGGATTACAGGCTGAGCCACCGAACCTGGCTGTCTCTTTCTAATCTTAATTCCTTCTGCAATTTCTGCACCTGGCTCCCAGCGGCCATCTCCTGTCCAGTAGCTAGTCGGAGAGCACAAAGCAGGGACCATGCCACAGCTGCTACACCTGCACAAATAGCTATTTTCTTCTGAAATTGCCCCTTCTCATCGACTGCTTTCAATAATTCCAGCAGTTAGCTTGTCATTTTCGGGGTGTCCCTGTACTTATATGGTGGTGAGACAGGAGATAGCTAGAGAAAG
>NW_007046506.1:0-343 GCF_000164805.1 Carlito syrichta
AGCCCCCTGAGAAGCTGGGAGGAGAGGTGTGCACCACCATGCTCAGTGAATTTTTTTTTTATAGAGATAAGATCTTGCTATGTGGCCCAGGCTGGTCTCCAACTCCTGGGCTCAAGTGTTCCTCCCAAAGTGCTGGAATTATGGGCATGAGCCACCGTGCATGGTGATCTTACTTGTAGAGACAAGGTCTCTTTATGTCACACAGATTGGCCTCAAACTCTGGACTTCAAGCAATCCTCCCACCTCGGCCTCCTTAAGTGCTGAGATTGTTAAAACCTCCCTTGCTGCGCAGTCGCCAGAGTCCTTGGAGTCTAGGACAAACACCTGAATTCAGAAGCACCAC
>NW_007046507.1:0-583 GCF_000164805.1 Carlito syrichta
CTAGGTAACAGTTGACTTAACTAGCCGAAATAACTAGCTAGTCAGATGGCTAGCCATCTGACTAAACTAGCTTTTTAACTAGCTAACCAGCTGGATAGCCAACAGACTTAATGAGCTGACTTAGCTAGCTAGGCAGCAGGTTACCAGCTGACTTAACTAGCTGACTTAACCAGTTAGGCAGCTGGCTAGCCGGGTGACTTAACTATCTGGTTACCTATCTAGCCGGCTGGATAGCCAACTGACTTACCCAGCTGACCGAAGATAGCAAGTTGGCAAACCAGCTCACTTAACTAGCTAGATACCTACATGGCCTGCAGGCTAGCAGGCTGATTAAGCTATCTGACTGGAATAGCTTGCCTGCTGGCTAGCCTGCTGACATATCTAGCCAGCTAACTGCCTAGCCAACTGGCTAGACAGCTGGCTAAATTAACTGACTTAACCAGCTAGCCAGCTGGCTAGTCAGCTGACTTAACACGCTGACATCACTACCTCGTCAGGTAGCTATCTACCTGACTTAACTAGCAAGCTACATACATTGTCAGTTGGCTAGCTAGCTCTCTTAACTAGCTGAATTTACCAGCTA
>NW_007046508.1:0-1564 GCF_000164805.1 Carlito syrichta
GATTGGAAAGAAATTTAATGGAGTGGAAGGGGATGGAGAGGATTGGAGTGGAATGGAATGGAATGGATTAGACAGGAATGGAAAGGAGAGGAATGGAATAGGGGGATAGAATGGAATGGAGAGAAATTGAATGGAGTGGAGTGGATTAGAATAGAAAGGAGTGGAGTTTAGTGGAATAGAATGGAATGGAATGGATTGAAATGGAATTGAGTGGAATGAATGGAATGGAATGGAGAGGAAGGCATTGGAATTGAATAGAGAGGAATGGAATGGAAAGGAAATAAGAGGAATAGAATGGATTGGAGAGGGATGCAATAGAATGGAAAGGAATGGAATCGAATGGAATGGCTAGTAATGGAATGGAAAGGAATGGAGAGGAATGGAACGGAGAGGAATGGAATGGAATGGAGAGGAATGAAATGGAATGGAGAGGAATGGAATGGAATGGATTGGAGTGGAATGAAGTGGTGTGGCATGGAATAAGAGGGAATGGAATGGAAGAAATGGAAAGGATTGGAGTGGAATGAAATGCAATGGAATGTATAGGAATGGAATAAAGGGTAATGGAATGGAATGGAGAGGAATGGAATGGAGTGTAATGGAGAGGAATGGAAAGGAGATTAATGGAGTGCAGATAAATGGAAAGGAGCGGAATGGAATGGAATGGAGAGAAATTGAATGGAGTGGATTGGAGTGGAAGGGAATGGAGAGGATTGGATGCAATAGAATGGATTGGAGAGGAATGGAATGGGGGAAATAGAATGGAATGGAGAGAAATTGAATGGAGAGGAATGGAGTAGAATGGAACGGAATGGAGTTGAGTGGAATAGAATGAAATGGAATGCATAGGAATGAAATCAAATGGAGTGGAGTGGCAAGGAAGGGACTGGAATGGAATGGAATGCAGTGGAATGCAATGGAATGGAGTGAAATGAATGGAATGGAATGGAATG
Source organism: Carlito syrichta (assembly GCF_000164805.1). Lineage (NCBI taxonomy): Eukaryota > Metazoa > Chordata > Mammalia > Primates > Tarsiidae > Carlito > Carlito syrichta. The sequence goes on from NW_007046508.1 coordinate 954, forward strand.
GAGATGAATGGAATGGAATGAGGAGGATTGGAAAGTAATGGTGTGCAATGAATAGGAATGGAATAAAGATAAATGTAAGGGAATGGAGGGGAATGGATTGGAATGGAGTGGAATGTCAGGCAGTGGAGTGGAATGGAATGCAATGGAGTGGAATGGAATGGAATGGAATGGAGGAATGGAAAGGAATGGAGGGAAATGGAATTAGGAGAAAGGGAATGGAATGGAATGGTGAGGAATGGAAAGGAGAGGAGTGGAATGGAATGGAACACAATGAAATGGAATGGAATGGAATGGAATTCAATTAAATAGAATGGAGAGGAATGGAATGGAATGGAATGGAATGAAGAGGAATAGAATTGAATGGAGTGGAATGGAATGGAATGGAGAGGAATGGAATGGCGAGGAATGGAATGACGAGGAATGGAATGGAATCAATTGGAATGGAATGGAATTGAATGGAGAGGAATGGAATGGATAGGAATGGAATGGAATTGAATGGATGAATTTTAATGGAATGGAATGGTGAAGAAAGGAATGGAACGGAATATCATGTAACGGAGAGGAATGGAATGGAATGGATTAGAATGGAATGGAATGGAATGGAATGGAGA
>NW_007046509.1:0-311 GCF_000164805.1 Carlito syrichta
ACTCACCTCAGCCTCCCAAAGGCGCGGGATTACAGGCTGAGCCACCGAGCCCGGCTAAATATTACTAATTTAAGCAGGCAATTTACATGTGAAATTTCAGTATTAATCACTAGTGGTTAATAGTTAGAGAAAGTATTATTACTTTTCTTCTTTTTTTATAGACAGAGATGCTTTTCCTATTGTTCAAGACAATTTTTGAATTCAACAATTTTGATGCCTTTTGTGGTGCTTCTCCCATTTTTTTGTTTCATCTCTTCCACACTGGCAAAACATTTCCCTTTGAGGACATTTTTCATCTGGGGAAGCAGAAA
>NW_007046510.1:0-353 GCF_000164805.1 Carlito syrichta
CTGACTCATGCAACTGACTTAACTCATGAGCTCACTAGCTAGCTAGCCTACTCAACCAGCTGACTCAATCCATTTGCTAATTAGCTAGATAGATGACTCAACCAGCTGACCTTACCAGTTAGTTAGCTAGCTAACTACCTGACTCAAACTGCTAACTTAAACCGTTAGCTAACTTGCTACCTAGCTGTTTTAACCAGCTGAATTAATTAGAAACCTGACTTAACTAGCTGAATTAGGAAGATGACTTAACTACTTAGGTAGCTGACTTAACTGGCAAATTAACTAGTTAGTTGGTTGATTTAAATACCTGAATTAAATAGTTAGCTAACTGACTTAGCTAGTTAGCTGGATAG
>NW_007046511.1:0-306 GCF_000164805.1 Carlito syrichta
CCCGCTGGGCTCCGGCGATCCTTCTGCCTCAGTCTTCCAAGTAGCTGGACCTACAGGCATGCCCCACCACGCCCAGCTAATTTTTTTTATTTATTGTAGAGATCAGTTCTCACCAAAATGCCCAGACTTGTCTCAAACCCCTGGACTCAGGCAATCCTCTCTCCTCTGCCTTCCAAAGTGCTGGAATTATAGGTGTAAGCCACCGTGCCCAGCTTTTATTTATTTATTTATTTATTTATTTATTTATTTGTTTTTTGAGTTGGAGTCTCACTCTGTTGCCCAGACTGGAGTGCCGTGGCCACTCCC
>NW_007046512.1:0-456 GCF_000164805.1 Carlito syrichta
CCATCCTCCACAATAAGAGTCTCAGTGAATTGGCCACCTCCAAAATGTTCATCCTCGTGATTAGCCTACCTCTGTGATGGCCCCAGTGACTGACCCTCTTTGAAAATGGGTGCCCCAGTGACACATGTTCATCTGTAATGTATGCCATAGTGACTAGCCCTCTGTGGTGTTGTGTGGCTCAGTAATAGACCTTTCTCCACAGTAGATCCCGTGACTGGATCTCCTTTTGTGATGGGTATCTCAACATCTAGCCCTCTTCTGTGATGGGTATACCACAGACTGGTCCTTCTATGTAATGGATGTCTAAGTGACGATCTGAACTCTGCTGTGGATATCCCAGTTAATGAATTTCTGTGATATGTGTCCTAATGACTGCCTCATCTCTGCTGATTTCCCCATTGACTGTCTCTCCTTTGTGATCCATGCCCCAGTGACTGGGCCTCCTTCTAATGCATC
>NW_007046513.1:0-335 GCF_000164805.1 Carlito syrichta
ATTTCTCTCCAGTCCTGTCGTCTCCATTTCATTCCTTTTCCATCCTCTCCATTCTATTCCTCTCAATTCCATTGATCTCCATTACATTCCATTCGATTTTATTCCATTCCACTCCAGTTCATTCCACTCAGTGTCATTCCATACAATTCCATTCCATTCCATTCCAATTTTTTCCATTGCATTGCATTCCTTCCCTTCCCTCTCCATTCCATTCCTCTCCATTCCATTCCTTTCCACTCTACTCCTTTCCATTTCACTCAACTCCACTCCATCCATTCCTCTCCATTCCATTTCATTCCACTCCAATCTATTCCACTCCACTCCATTCCATAGCA
>NW_007046514.1:0-305 GCF_000164805.1 Carlito syrichta
AAGGGAATGGAGATGAATTTAGAGAAATGGAATGCAGAGGAACGGAATGGAGTGGAATGCAATGGATTGGAAGGCAATGGAATGGAGAGAAATAGAATGGAGAGGAATGGAGCGGAATGGAATGGAATGCCATGTAGTGGAATGGAATGGATTGGAGTGGAATAAAATAGAGTGGCATGGAATGGAATGTTTTGGAAAAGAATTGCGACGAATTGAATAATATTGAATGGAATGGAGCTGAATGAATTAGAATGAAATGTGGAGGAATGGAATAAAATGGAGTTGAATATAGAGGAATGGAAAGA
>NW_007046515.1:0-369 GCF_000164805.1 Carlito syrichta
ACATGCAACAAACCCAGACATCAAGACATTAATAGAGAGAATTTAAAAAATTGAGGAGAGATAAGAGGAAAATAGGAAGGAGCTGATGTCAGAAGTAACAGCAGTGAAGAATAGTGATGGAAATAAATAACAAACTAATGAGCATGGAAAGCAGAATTAGCCAAGCATAAGAAAGAATCTCAGAGCTCAAAGACCAAAACACAGAATTAACCCAAACTGTGAAAAGCATAGAAAAGAAGCTCAAAAAGAACAAAACCTGCAAGAGATGAATGATCACATCAAGAGACCGAACCTAAGAGTAATTGGGCTTCCTGAGGCAGAGAGAGAAACAGAAGCCACACTGGAACAAACATTTCATGAAATCATTCA
>NW_007046516.1:0-304 GCF_000164805.1 Carlito syrichta
CCGGATAACTGCTCTAGGTCAAGCAACTGTCCTGAACATGGTGCATGAACTTGGGTAAAACCAAGCTAATCCCTGCTGTAGCCACAAGGATGGGAGGAGAGTGGCAGATCCAAGAAGGCTGGACATGGCTGGGCTGCCTCTGCCTCCAGATCCCCGTTCTCTCTCCCACCCTTTTAACAGACCCTTTGCTCTCCTCTCTACCTCCCTCTCTTCAGAGGACTTATTTTTCTCTGTTTTTCATCTGCCCCCTACAAAAGGAAGGTGGAAGATTGCAATTCCTTGTACCCTCAGGTAATTGGAGCAC
>NW_007046517.1:0-303 GCF_000164805.1 Carlito syrichta
ATATAAACAACAAACAGAAGTTCCTTCTAACTCTATCCTACCTCTATTCCCAGGCTCAGAGATATCCTCTATTAATTTTCCATGTATATAACAGAAATATATATGTGTGTATATATATATATGTGTATATATATATATATATATATGTAGCATAAATGTAATTAATCTAATGGCATCATACTTAGCATACTATTCTGGTATTTGTGTTTTGAACACAATAGTATATTGGTTAGTTTTTTTTTAAATTTTAGGTATGTCCTGAACTCAGTATAAATTCAACCTCTGTCTATAGTACTGTACAGA
>NW_007046518.1:0-1745 GCF_000164805.1 Carlito syrichta
ATGGAATGGAATGGAGTTCAATGGAAGAAATGTGAATGGAATGAAGAGGAATGGAAAAGAGAGGAAGTGAATGGGTAGGAATGGGATGGAGAGAAATGAAGTGGTAAGGAATACAATGGAATAGGATGGAGAGGAATTGAATGGAATGGAATGGAGTGGAATGGAATCGAATGGAGTAGAATGGAATGGAGAAGAATTTAGTGGGAAGGAATACAATGGAATGGGATGGAGAGGAATGGAACGGAATGAAATGGAATGGAGGGGAATGGAAAGGAATGGAGAGGAATGGAATGGAGAGGAATAGCAGGGAGAGTAAAGAAATGGAGAAGAATAGGATGGAGAGGAACAGAATGGAGAGGATTAGAGTAGAAAGGAATAGAATGCAATGAAATGGAAAGTAAAGGAGTGGAGTGGAATGGAATGCAGGGGATTGGAATGGAGAGGCGTGGAATAGAGTAAAATGGAATGGAATAGAATGAAATTGAATGGAGAGGAATGGAATGCAATAAAGTGGAATGGAATGGAGAGTAATGTAATGGAGAGGAATTAAAAAGAAATTAATGAAATGGAACTGAATTGAAAGAAATGAAATGTAGTGAAATGGAATGCAGAGAAATACAGTGGAAGAAAATGAAGAGGAATGGAGCAGAATCAATGGAATGGAGAGGAAAGAAAGGAAAGGAATGTAATGGACTGTTAAGAAATTGAATGTAAGTGAGATAAATGGAAAGGAAAGGAATGAAATGGAAAGGAATGGAATGGAATGCAGCGGAATGGAATAGAGAGGAAAGGAATGCAGTGGAATGTAATGGAATTGAATAGAATGGAATGGAATGGAGAGAAATGGAATTGATAGGAAAGGAATGTAGGAAAATGGAATGGAATGCAATGGGATAGAAGGGAGAGTAGTGGAGAGGAATGAAATAGAATAGCGTGCAATGGAATGAAGAGGAATGGAATGGAGAGAAATTGAATGGATACGAATGGAATGGAAGGGAATTTAATGGAGAAGCATGCAGTGGAAAGTAAACAATAGAATGGAATAGATAGGAATGGAATTGAGTGGAATGGAATTGAGTGGAATGGAAAGGAATGGTGAAGAATGGAATGGAATGGAGTGGAATGCTTTGGAATTGAATGGAATGGTATGGAATCGAAAGGAGAGGAACGGATTGGGATGGTGTGGAATAAAATGAATTGGAGTGGAATGTAAAGGAGATGACTTAAGTGGAATGGAGAGGAACAGAATGGAATAAAATATAGTGAAATGGAATGGATGGGTGTGGAATGGAGTGAAACGAAGAGTAATGGAAAAGAAAGGAATGGATTGGAATTGTATTGAATGGAGAGGAATACAATGGAGAGAAATGGAATTGAGAGAAATGGAATAGAGAGAAATGGAAAGGAGAGGAATGGAATAGAATGGACAGGAATGAAATCGAATGGAGTGGAATGGTATCAAGAGGAATGAATGGAAAGGAATGGAATAGAGTGGAATGCATAGAAATGGAGAGGAATGGAATGGATAAGAATGGAATGGAACTGAATGGAATGGAAAGGAATGGAGAGGAATTGAATGCAATGGAAAGGTATGGAAAGAAGAGGAATAGAATAGAATGGAGAGGAATGGAATGGAAAGGATTGAAACAGAATGGGGAAGGAAGGACTGGAAAGGAATTTAAGGGAATGGGATGCAGAGAAATTGAATGGAGACCAAAGGAGTGGAAAGGAATAGAAGAGAATGG
>NW_007046519.1:0-594 GCF_000164805.1 Carlito syrichta
AGGGACCCCGCGTGGCCAGGTGGACCTAATGGCCGGGACCCCCAGGCATGAGGACTCCAGGGACCCCCTAGTGACCAGGTGGACCTAATGGCCGGGACCCCCAGGCATGAGGACCCCAGGGACCCCGAGTGACCAGGTGGACCTAGTGACCAGGACCCCAGTGACCGGGACTCCCAGGGACCAGGACCCCAGAGACCCTGCGTGACCAGGTGGACCTAGTGACCGGGACCCCAGTGACCGGGACTCCCAGGGACCAGGACCCCAGGGACCCCAAGTGGCCAGGTGGACCCAGTGACCGGACCCCAGGGGCCAGGACCCCAGAGACCCCGAGTGACCAGGTGGACCTAATGACCGGGACCCCAGTGACCGGACCCCAGGGGCCAGGACCCCAGGGACCCCAAGTGGCCAGGTGGACCTAGTGACCGGGACCCCCAGGCATGAGGACTCAGGGACCCCCTAGTGGCCAGGTGGACCTAGTGACCTGGACCCCAGTGACCGGGACCCCCAGGAATGAGGACTCCAGGGACCCGCTACTGGCCAGGTGGACCTAATGGCCGGGACCCCCAGGAATGAGGACTCCAGGGACCCCCTAGT
>NW_007046520.1:0-301 GCF_000164805.1 Carlito syrichta
GTGTGTGTGTGTGTGTGTGTGTGTGAGAGAGAGAGAGAGAGAGAGAGAGAGAGAGATACAGAGAGAGAGAGAGATACAGAGAGAGAGAGAGAGAGAGCTAGAGAGATTAAGAGAAAAACCACAGCCTTTTAATAATTAAATGTTAGGTGCAATATACTAGGATTCTTGCTGTGTTCTAGGTGGAGTCCTTATGAAAACATTAGTGACATTATAAAAGGAAACCCAGGGAATTCTCTCTGCCTCTCTATTATGTGAGGATACAACCTGAGCTCAGTTGATGGTACTTTGTTGTATCAGTATA
>NW_007046521.1:0-300 GCF_000164805.1 Carlito syrichta
ACCCTTGTTGATAAGACGTGTCTCCCCATGGGAAATAGTTTTTAAAGCTTCTGAGAACCACAGTTCTGGATTACATCCTATGTACCTTCTCCCACCCCAAAATGTGGACCAAAAACCAGATCTGAAGTCAGACAACAGGAATCAAAACCCAACTTATCTCTAACTCACTATATGGCCTTGGACAAAGAAACAATTCCTACTAAGCATGTTTCCTCATCTGGAAATTGAAGGTAAAAACAAAAAAACAAAAAAACCTACCTCACAGGATAATTGTGACTGAAAGGAGATGCTCATAAGATA
>NW_007046522.1:0-375 GCF_000164805.1 Carlito syrichta
GCTTGTTAGCTAATGAGATAAGTCAGCTGGTTGAATCAGCTAGCTAGCTCATTAGCTAACAAGTTAAGTCAGATAATTAAGTCAGCTAACTAGCATGTTAGCTAACGAGTAAGGTAAATACATAACCATCTGGTTAAGTCAGCTAGCTAGCTAGGCAGCCAACATTTAAGTCAGCTTGTTAGCTAGGTGGCTAGGTAATTAGCTAACTACTTAAGTCAGCTGACTTGCTAGGTAGCTAGCTAGCTAGGTAAGTATTTAAGTCAGCTCGTTAGCTAGGTAATCTACTAGTTAAGTCAGCTACTTAATTCAGCTGGTTAGTTAGGTAGTGAGCCAGTTAAGACAGTTAGCTTGCCAGCTGGCTGGCTGGTTAATTCA
>NW_007046523.1:0-651 GCF_000164805.1 Carlito syrichta
AATAATGGGTGTCCCAGTGACTTGTCCTTCTCTGAGATTAGTGTCCCTAAGACTGCCCATCCACTGTGATGGGTACTGCAGTGACAAACCCATTTCTGTGACAGGTGTCATAGCTACTGGTCTTGCTTCAAAATGTGTGCCCAATTGACAATCTCTCCTCTGTGATAGGTGCCCTAGTTTCTGTGCCTCCTTCATAATGAGCCCCCAGTAAGTGTTTCTTTTCTGTGACAGGTGTTCCCGTCACTGGAACTCCTTTATAATAGGTGTTTTATTGAATGAGCCTCTTCTGTTATTGGTGCTCCAGTTGCTGGCCCAACTGCAATTTTTGTGCCACAGTGACAATCCCTCCTCTGTAATGGAGGTTCCAATAACTGATCCTACTGACTATCCCTCTTCTGTGATGGCTGCTACAATGACTGGCCTTCCTCTCTGATGTGCATGGTAGTAACCGGGTCTCTCTTTTGATAGCTGTCTCAGTGATTGACCCTCCTCCATGATGAGTACCTCATTGGTTGGCTTTTCTTTGTGATAGGTGATCCAGTGACTTTGTCTTCTCTATATTGGGACACTAGTAACTGACTCTTCCTCTATTTTAGGTGCCTTACTGCCTGACATTCTTCTGTGATGTGTGCTCCAGTGACTGACTGTCCT
>NW_007046524.1:0-351 GCF_000164805.1 Carlito syrichta
AGAGGATTGCCTGAGCCCACAGGTTTGAGACCAGCCTGGGCAACATGGTGAGAGCTGTTCTCTAGAATAAATAAAAAATTAGCTGGGCGTGGTGGTGCATGGTTGTAGTTCCAGTTACTTGGAAGGCTGAGGTGGAAGTATCGTCTGAGCTTAGCAGGTTGAGGCTGTGGTGGCCATGAGTGTGCCACTGCACTCCAGCTTTGGGTGACACAGTGAGACTCTGACTCAACAAACAAAAACAAAAAAACCATAAAACTATTTATTTCTTAAAACTTTTCAAAAAGCAAAGGACAGTCTGTAATCCCACACCTTTGGGAGGCTGAGGTGAGTGGATTGCCTGAGCCTGCGGGT
>NW_007046525.1:0-335 GCF_000164805.1 Carlito syrichta
CCTCAGCCTCCCAAAGGCGTGGGATTACAGACTGAGCCACCGAGCCCGGCTGAAACTTTTTTTTTTAAACTTCACTCTGGGACACTACTCTCTTCTCTCTGTAGCTGTTCCTTCTCAGTCTCTGTTGCTGTCTTCTTCTCATCTTCTCAGTCTCTCAATGTTATGTGACTCCAGGGCTCAGTGCTTAGTTCTTTTCTTCTTCCTCTTTTCACTTCCTAGGTGGTCTTATGGCTTTAAATACCAGGAGGTATTTAAATATATAGTTGAAGACAGTTCAGGGCCTGCCTACCTGCCTGTTCACCTTTGCCAGCCTCCTGTCCTCCCTGCCAGTACCA
>NW_007046526.1:0-320 GCF_000164805.1 Carlito syrichta
GAATGGGTCGTTTGGAGTGGTGATGTGCCAAGTGTCAAGGGGCTGAGGTTAGAACCCAGCTCTTAGTGTCTGTATTTCTAGGACAGTGTATGGCAAAGAGATTCAAGTGTCTTCTGCATGCCAGGCACTGTTCTATGCTCTTGAGCTGAATTGGTGGACACAGCCCTTGGCATAGATGGGGGATGGACATAATCAAGTACATCTTATGGTGTGCTGAAAGGTGGCAAGTGTCCTGGAAAAGGGACCCTGGAGGAGGTGAGACTTGAACAGAGCCTTGAAGGTGAACTAAGTGGATATCTGGGATTCCAGGCTGGGTGACT
>NW_007046527.1:0-316 GCF_000164805.1 Carlito syrichta
AATGAAATGAAATGCAATTGAGTTGAATGAATGGAGAGAAATAGAATGTAGAGAAATGGAATGGAAAAGAATGGAATGAAGAGAAATGGAGTGGAATATAATTAAAAGAGAGGAATGGAATGGAATGGAGAGGAATGGAATGGAATGAAATGGAGGTGAATGGAATGGAATGGAATGGAATGGAATGGAGAAAACTGCAATGAGAAGAATGGGATGGAGAGAAATGAAAAGCAGAGGATTGGAATGGAGAGGAATGAAAGGAATGGAATGGAAAGGAATGGAGAGGAATGTTATGGTTTTTTAGAGGAATGGAATG
>NW_007046528.1:0-300 GCF_000164805.1 Carlito syrichta
CTTGTTAAAACACCAGTTAAATCAGATGACTAGTCAGCTGTCTAGCTAGTTATTTCAGCTAGTATATTCAGCTGGGTATCTAGGTAGCTTCTTAGATTAGTAAGCTAATTATGTCAGTTAACTAGCTAGATAAGTCAGATAGTTAAGTCAGCTAGCCAGCTAGATAGCTAGCTAGGTAGCTAGCTAGTTATTTCAGCTAGTAAAGTCAGCTGGATAGTTATGTAGCTAGCTAGTTAAGTTAGCTAGTAAAGTCAGCTAGCCATCCAGCTGGCTAGGTAGGTAGCTAGACAGTTAAGTCAC
>NW_007046529.1:0-3257 GCF_000164805.1 Carlito syrichta
GTGACGATGCAGAATTGAATGAAGAAGCAGCTAAGTATAAGAATCCAGATTGGCCAGATTTTTCTTTCCCTGTGGTTTCTAAAAATAAGTCTCTGCTACCATCTAGTGGCCAAAGGGTAGAACTACCTAAAAAATATTTACCGGGAATTCAAGGGACTATACAAAAGGCTTTAGAATCAGAAGACTCTCTTCATTGTTTTCCTGTTGACATAGAATTTGAATCCCCTAAATGGGAACCTATACCAATGAAATTATTAAAAGACTTAAAAGCTGCTTGTCATGATTACGGCCCAACAGCGCCGTATACACTAGCCTTCTTAGATGGGCTACGTGCTTGGTGAATGACTCCTTATGATTGGTTTCAAGTGACTAAAGGATGTTTGACAGGAGGACAATTTGTGCTATGGAAAATGGAGTATGAAGAGTTAGTTAAAAGGAAAGTTGTAGAGCAGAATCTTACTAAACGAAGTCCAGAACAGGGTAATGTCACCATAGATATGTATATGGGAGTGGGAGAATATTGTAATACCCAGGCTCAAACACAATTGCATACAGATGTACTTACGGCTGTGACTGATTTAAGTGTTGTAGCCTGGAAGCGGCTACCTTCTCCCGATCATACCATGCCTGGCCTTACCACTGTAAAACAAAGATCAGATGAGCCATATGAAGAGTTTATTGCTAGATTGACTGATGCAGTAGAAAAGTTAACTATAAACAAAGTAGCTGAAGACCTTATTATTAAACAATTGGCTTTTGAAAATGCTTCACCCCCTTGCCAAACCTTATTAAAACCTATCAAGAAAACTGGGGATTTATCTGATTTTGTAAAAGCATGTGCTGAACTGACTCCTGCATATTTGCAAAGTGTGGCAATGGCTGCAGCTTTTCAAGGACAATCTATGACACAGATATTACAGAGGCGACAAGGGCAGAATAATGCTTGTTTCAGATGTGGTCAATTGGGACATTATTCTAAACAGTGTCCTTCCAAGAATGATTTCTCTAATCAAAATGGCAATAATAATACTGGAAGTAACAGGCCTTCTGCTCCTTGTCAACGATGTGGTAAAGGCTTTCATTGGACTAAAGATTACAAATCCAAAATTCATAAAGATGGGTATGTCTTACCTCCCTTAAATCAAGCTCAGTTGCAGGGAAACTTCCAGAGGGGCCAGTCCCAGGCCCCACAAATAACGGGGACAAATTTTGTCAGCCACAACCAAAATTCTATCAGCCCACTACCATCAGGAAATCCAATGAAAAAAACCCGTTCCTTCAAGGAACACAATCGATGGGCTCTTCCGCGCAACCCCAGGCAGCGCAGGATTGGACCTCAGTGCCTCCACCTCAACAATATTAACATCTGATTCTCCTACTACTAAGATATCTACAGGAGATTTATGGTCCTCTCCCTGAAAAAACATTAGGATTAATTGTAGGGCGTAGCTCTTCCTCTCTTAAAGGGATTTTTGTAGTCCCAGGGGTTGTTGATTCAGATTTCATTGGAGAAATTCAAATCTTTGTTCAACCTCCCTCTAAAACAATCATGATTCATACAGGCCAACATATTGCTCAGATATTGTTGTTGCCTTACTTTGATACAGGTACTCCAGTAACTGATAAAGAGAGAGGGGAAAAAGGATTTGCATCCAGTGGTATGACATTTTGGATAAAAAAAGTTAAAAGGTCCAGACCCACTAAAATTATTCAGATTCAGGAAAGGCAAATTAAAGGACTTGTGGACACTGGCGCAGATGTTTCTTGCATTGCTGGAAAAGACTGGCCTAAACATTGGCCGATAGAACAAACTACCTCTGATTTAGTTAGATTGGGAACAGCTCAAAATGTTGCCAGAAGTTCACAAGTGCTTCCTTGGACTGACTTAGAGTCTTCAGAAACGTTTCAACCATATGTTATACCTTCTCTCCCTTTTACTTTATGGGAAAGAGATATTATGGAACAGATGGGGATTCTTTTAGTTAGCAAAGGCTCCTTTGCTAGTGCTCAGATGATTCAAATGGGTTTTCATCCAGATAAAGGTTTAGAGAAAAATTTACAAGACATCAAAGAACCTATTACGGTTACATCAAACCCCTCTAGACAAGGACCAGGTCAAAATTTATAATACAGGCCACTGTCACAACTGCTGACCCCATAACCTGGAAAAATGATTTACCGTTATGGGTAGAACAGTGGCCTCTAACTACTGAAAAACTGTCAGCAATTCAAGAAATAGTAGAACAACAGCTTAAGGCCGGTCACTTAGAGCCTTCTAATAGTCCTTGGAATTCTCCAGTATTTGCGATTAAAAAAAAATCAGAAAAATGGAAAATGTTACATGACCTCAGAAAAATAAATAATACTATGGAAACTATGGGTGCTTTACAACCAGGATTGCCATCTCCTGTAGCAGTGCCCGATAAATATCATATTATTGTTATAGACCTTCAAGATTGTTTTTTCACTATTCCTTTGGCTTCTCAGGATAAACAGAGATTTGCATTTAATATTCCATCTCCAAATTTGAATAGGCCTCATCAGAGGTTTCAATGGACAGTTTTGCCTCAGGGGATGAAAAATAGTCCAACTTTATGTCAAAAGTATGTTGATACAGCTTTACAACATTTCAGACAAAGCTACAAAGATATATATCTTATCCATTATATGGATGATATATTAGTAGCTCATTCAGATAGACTATATTTGGAAACAAGATTGACTATATTAATTCAAGATTTACAAAACTTTGGTCTCCAAGTGGCTCCTAAAAAAATTCAAACTCAGCCACCATTTACTTATTTAGGAAGGCTTATTTTTTCTGATTACATTACACCTCAAAAATTACAATTGGAAGTAAGAAATCTAGATACTTTAAATGATTTTCAAAAATTACTTAGAGACATTAATTGGATAAGACCTTACCTAAAAATTTCTACTTATGAACTAAAACCTCTCTTTGATATATTAAGAGGAGATCCAAATCCTCGGTCTCCAAGAAGTCTAACTCCGAAAGCCACTCAAACACTAAAATTAAGACAAAATTGCTGATCAAAAGGTCAGGAGACTTGACTATTCTCGACCATGGTCATTAATAATATTATCTACTAAATATACTCCTACTGGATGTTTATGACAACAAGGACTGTTAGAATCGATTCATTTACCTGTGACTGCTAAAAGAATTTTAATAGCTTCCCCACTTATGCTGCTAAATTGATTAAAAAAGGAAGATTAAGAAGCAGGGAATTGTTTGG
>NW_007046530.1:0-316 GCF_000164805.1 Carlito syrichta
CACTCCCATTATTCAGATTCCTACTCCCAAAACCTGAATGGTCGTTATCTCTTAGCAAGACGGTCTGTAGGTTTTTGGGATGGAGGACTCGTTTAAACAAGAATCCGTATTCTTCCATAGCAACAGGTCCTGTAGTGTTCTGTATATGACGACTCCCATTACTTAAATTCCTGCTTCATTCTCAGCAAGACACCAATATGTTCCCTAGTGACCTAGAATTCTAGTTGCTTGGATATCCAGAGAAAGACTCCCATAAAGTTCTTGACGAATTGGAACCCAAGATTCCTGGTCCCATTTCAAAAGACACACTAAAAAT
>NW_007046531.1:0-853 GCF_000164805.1 Carlito syrichta
CCATAAAAAAGAACAAAACATGAATTTCGCACAACCTGGATGGTACTAGAGTCTATAATACTGAGTGACCTCTCACAGAAAGAAAGATCCTAGTATCACATGTTCTCACTCATATAATGGACCTTGAACATCCTTTGTAATAGTATAAGAAAATAACTGACGGTAGTGGGAAACTATGAGGGGTGGAGGGAGATGGGATTAACGGTAGCAAATATCTGTCTGGGAATGGGGAAACACCTCTTATCAACATGGTACCTGAATTAAACGTAATTGTATACCTCACCCTTAAGTGTACCCTACAATATCATAATTAAAAATTGATTAAAAAAAGAAGTGTAGAGGAATGGATTAGCACTGAAATGATAGGAATGGAATGGAATAGAAGGGAATGGAGAGGAATGGAATGGAATGCAGAGGAATAAATTGAGAAGAATAGAATATAGAGGAATGGAATGGAGTAGAATGGAATGGAAAGGAGAGAAATTGAATCAAATTGAATGGATTGGAATGGGGAAGAATGGAATGAAATAGAAAGGAATGGAAAGCGATGGAATGCAGATGAATGAATGGAGAGGAGTAGAATGTAGAGGAATGGAATGGAACAGCATAGAATGGAATGGAATTAAATGAATCTGATGGAATGGAGAGGAATGGAATGAGAGGACTGGAATGGAATGGAGAGGAATGGAATGGAGAAAAATAGACTGGAGAATGGAATGGAATGGAGAAGAATGGAATGGAATGGAAAGTAATGGAGACGAATGTTATGGAATGGATAGGAATGAAGGGGAATGGAATGTAATGGGGTAGAGAGGAATGGAAAGGAATTAAGAGGAATGGAAAGGAGAGGAAA
>NW_007046532.1:0-318 GCF_000164805.1 Carlito syrichta
CCAGCTGACTAGCTGGTTATGTCAGCTAATTAATTAAAGTGACTAGCCAACTGTCTAGCTAGGTCACTTGCTAGTTGAGTTAGCTGATTAGCCAGCAGGCTACCTGGTTAAGTCAGCTCGTTAATTCAGCTGCCTAGCCACCTGGCTTGGTAGGTAGGTAGCTAATTAAGTCAGCTGGCAAGCCAGATGGCAACTTAGTTAAGTCCACAAGTTATGTGAGCTAGCTAGACAGATGGCTAGCTAGGTGGCTGGCAAGTTAAGCTGACTGGTTAGCAGACTTGTCAGGTTGGTGGTCAGCTAGTAAAGATGGCTGGCTAG
>NW_007046533.1:0-319 GCF_000164805.1 Carlito syrichta
GGAAGGAAAGGAATGGAATGGAGTGGAAAGAAATGGAAAGGAGTGGAATGGAATGGAGAGGAATGGAATGGAATGGAATGAAATGGAATGGAATGGAGAGGAATGGAGTGGAATGGAATGGAATGAAAAGGAGAGGAGTGGAATGGAATGGAAAGGAGAGAAGGGAATGGAATTGAATGGAGAGGAATGGAATGGAGTGGAATGGAATGGAGAGGAATGTAATGGAATGGAATAGAATGGAATGGATTAGAAAGGAATGGAGAGGAATGGAATGGAGAGGAATGTAATGGAATTGAATGGAAAGGAATGAAATGGAATA
>NW_007046534.1:0-332 GCF_000164805.1 Carlito syrichta
AAATGCAACACTGAAAGAACTTGTAACAGAGATTCTGGCAAGAAAAATTTCATCCAGGAAATAAATAACAAGATAACAAGCATGGAAAGCAGAATTAATCTAGTTGTAGAAAGAATCTCAGAACCAAGATAAGAACATGGAATTACGATCTGTAAAAAACATAGACAGATGACTCAGAAAGAAAGAACAAAGCCAACAAGAGATGTGTGATTAAATCAAGAAGTCGAACCTATACCTGACTCATATTCCAGAAGAAGAAAGAGGAATGGAGTACAACTTGGAGCAAGTATTCCAGGAGATAATCCAAGAAAACGTACCCATCTCCCCAGAGA
>NW_007046535.1:0-426 GCF_000164805.1 Carlito syrichta
CAACTGTGTAGGCAACTCACTTAACTCACTGACTTAATCAACTAGCCAGCCAGCTAACCAGCTGACTTAATTAGCTATCTACCTACCTAGTGAGGTGAATATCAAGCTGATTAACTAGCTGACTTAATAAGCTATTCAGCTGGCTAGCCAGCTGACTTTACTAGCGAGTGACCTAGCTAGCCAGTTGACTAGCCACTTGGATTAACTAGCTGACTTAACCAGCTATCCAGCTGGCTAGCCAACTGACTCAACATGCTGAAATAACTAGTTAGGCAGCTGCCTAGCCAGCTGACTTAACTAGCTGAAACCTCTAGCTAATCAGGTGGCTAGCCAGCTGACTTAACTAGATATCTACATACATATCCCGCTGGCTACCAAGCTAACAAGTTGACTAGAGAGCTGAGTTAACTAGGTGACTTAACTAGC
>NW_007046536.1:0-331 GCF_000164805.1 Carlito syrichta
AGATTATTTTTATCTTAACTTCCTGCCTTGGATATTATACGGGGGGTGGGGGGAAGACTAAAAAAAACTCCAGAATTTGTTTATTTAAAAATTGTGTTTTTATTCTTACATTTTTAAGCATCAGTCATCTTCAAAGTACTTTCTCTTTGACATAATACACCTATTGAGATGTTTTTTCCACTGTTCAAAACAGTTTTTGAACTTGTCATGCCATTTTGGGTCAAAAACCAGCATGGTGTGGGCAGGTGTACTCATAAATCACCATTATAAAATGGGCAAACACATTGGAAGAATCTTAAAAACAAAAATTCACTGAAGCCAAACGTAACCT
>NW_007046537.1:0-468 GCF_000164805.1 Carlito syrichta
GTTTTTCCTTGTCCAAAAGTCTTTATTTTGCCATCATTTTGAAAAAAAACATTTCACTAGGTTTAGGGTTCAACAGGTTTGGCCTCTTTTTATCACTTTCAATGTTTTTCTATTTTTTCTGATTTTGCTACTGTCATTCTCGTCTTTGTTCTGTTGTACATTATATTTTCTTTCCTCTTGCTGATATGTGGTTTGTTCCATTGTCGCTGGTTTTTTGCAGTTTAATTATGATTAACCTCAGTATGATTTTGTTTGTATTTGGCATATGTGGTGTTTCTTGCATCTGTGTGTTTCTAGTTATCAACAAATTGGGGGGAAAAAATCAATATTTTTGAAAGGTTTTTTTCTGTCCCTTGTCTCTATCTTCTACTTCTATTATACCTATGTTAGACCACTTTATGTTACTCATGAGTCCTTGATGTTGTTTTCTTTCTTTTTTTTTTTTTTGAGTTGGAGTCTCACTCTGTC
>NW_007046538.1:0-440 GCF_000164805.1 Carlito syrichta
ACTTTTTTTGGTAGGTAGTTTTCTTAAGACAGAGTCAATTTCCTGGGTTGTTATTGGTCTGTTTAGTGTTTCAATGTCTTCTTGTTTCAACCTGGGGAGGTTGTGTCATGTCAGAAAGTCCTCCATTTCATTTAGGCTAACAAGTTTGTTTCCACACAGGTGTACACAGTACTCTCTGATAATCTTTTGTATTTCTTCAGGGTCAGTTGTAATTTGATCTTTTGTATTTCTGATTGCATTTATTTGGGTTTTTTCTTGATCATTCTGGCTAGGGGTCCATCAATCTTGGTAATTCTTTCAAAAAATCAGCTTTTTGTTTTGTTGATGTTTCCTAGGACATTTTTGTCTTCTACGTCCCATATTTGGGCTCCTAATTTGGGGATTTGGATTCTTCTGCTAAAGTTGGGGTTTTGGTGGTCTTCTCTTTCCAGCTCCCTTAA
>NW_007046539.1:0-313 GCF_000164805.1 Carlito syrichta
CCAGATGGCCAGCCTTCCTCTATTATGGGTGTCCCAGTAACTGCCTCTCCTCTGAAAAATACTCTAGTGATAGATCTTCTTTGTGATGGGTACCACAATGACTAGATTTCCTCTGTGAATGCTGCCTCTATGAGTGTGTTTTCTACATAATGAGTGCCTCAGGGACTAGTCCTCCTCCATTATGGGTGTCCCAGCAACTGATTTCCTCAGAGATTGGTGCCCAAATGACTGATCCTCCTCTGTGATGGGTACCCTAGTGTCCTGTTTTCCCTTGTGATGGGTTTCTCAGTGACTATTACTCCTCAATGATTTC
>NW_007046540.1:0-309 GCF_000164805.1 Carlito syrichta
AAAGAACAAAATCATGAATTTTGCAGCAACCTGGATGGAACTAGCATCTATAATACTGAGAGAGCTCTCACAGAAACAAAGATCTGAGTATCACATATTCTCACTCATATAGTGGACCTTGAACATCTATTGTGATACTGTAAGAAAAGGTTTGACAGTGGTGGGAAAATATGGAGAGTTAGGGAGGGGATGGGATGTGGGATTAACAGCAGTCAATATATGTCTGGGGATGGGGAGACATCCCTTATCAACAAGGGTGCCTGAACGAAGCATATTTGTATACCTAACCCTTAACTGCACCCCACAATA
>NW_007046541.1:0-300 GCF_000164805.1 Carlito syrichta
AGAACATAGCTACCTAGCTAACCAACTTCTTAGCAGCTGACTTAACCAGCTAGCTACCCAGCTAGGCAGCAGCCTAGCCACCTACCTTAACAAGTTGATCAACAAGCTAACCCACTCACTCAACTAGCTGATTTAACTAGCTAATTTCGTAAATAGCCAGGTGATTCAACCATCTGAAATAACTAGCTTGCTACCTAATTAGTTATCTAGCTAGCTACCCGACTTAACTAACTGACTTAACTAGCTAGCCAGCTGACATAAATAGCTGACTTAACTAGCTACTACCTAGCTAGCCAGCTG
>NW_007046541.1:1992-2660 GCF_000164805.1 Carlito syrichta
CAGCTGGAAGGCCAGGTGACTTAACTAGGTGACATAACAAGATAGCCTCATGGCTAGCCAACTCACATAACTAGCTACCTACCTACTTAACCCACTGGCTTGTCAGCTGAGTTAACTACATAACTTCCTAGATAACATGCTGGTCAGTGAGCTGACTGAACTGCATGACTTAAGTAGCTAGCCAGCTGGCTAGCCAGTTGATTTAACTAGTTAGCTACCCTGTTTTGCAGCTGGCTAGAAAATTGACTTAGCTAAATGATTTAACTAGCTAGCTACTGAGCTAGCCAGATGACTTAGATAGATAGGAAACCTCATAGGCAGCTGGTTAGCAAAGTGATTTAACTAACTGAATTAACCAGTTTGCCAGCTGATTAACTAGCTGACTTAACTAGCTAGCTACCTAGGCCTCCATCTGAGTTAACTAGCTGATATAACTAGCTAGCTACCTTGCTACCCAGCTGGCTGGTCAGCTGACTTAACTAACTGACTTAATTAGCTAGAAAGCTGGATGGCCAACTGAATTAACTAATTGACATAACCAGCACTTCTGCTAACTTGCCAGGTGACTTAACTAGGTAGTTACCTAGCCAGCCAGCAGGGAAGCCAGCTGAATAATCTAGCGGACTTTTCTATCTAGCCAGCTAGATAGCCAGCTAACTTAACTAGCT
>NW_007046542.1:0-326 GCF_000164805.1 Carlito syrichta
GAGTTGAGACTCATCTCTCAAATGGTGAAGCACAGGCTTAGGAGGAGACAGTAGAGTCTGACTGCTCCCGCCCCCTATCCCGTTGCCTTCCTTGGAAAATAAACTAAAAGATTTCCCTTGCTGTGAATATGGCTGCCTGCACCTACCCAGCATTCTTATGTTCAAAGAACTGCATCTCATTATAAGCCTGGGGCATGTCTCTTGTCATATCAAGTTTATTCCTGTTTTTTTTAAATTGGAGTCTCTGTTGCCCAGGCTGGAGTGCAGTGGCACGCTCCCGGACACCGCAGCCTCGACCTGCTGGACTCAGGCGATCCTTCCACCTC
>NW_007046543.1:0-1063 GCF_000164805.1 Carlito syrichta
TAAGTCACCTGAATAGCAAGGTGGTTACCTAGTTAGTCAGCTAATATGTCACTAGCTAGCTAGTAAAGTCAGCTAGATAAGTGAGGTAGCTATATGATAGCTAGGTACGTAGCTACCTAATTAAATCCGCTAGTTAAGTAGGATGGTTAGCTATGTAGCCAGCTAGTAAAATCACCTAGTTAAGTCAGCTGGCTAGCTAGTTACGTCACCATGTTAAGTCAGTTGTCTAGCCAGCTGGCTAGCTAGTTAAAAAGCTAGTTACATCAGATGAGTAGCAAGCAGGCTTGCTAGTTATTTCAGCTAGTTAAGTCACCTGAATAGCAAGGTGGTTACCTAGTTAAGTCAGCTAGATATGTCAACTAGCTAGCTAGTAAAGTCAGCTAGATAAGTGAGGTAGCTATATGATAGCTAGCTATGTAGCTACTTAATTAAATCTGCTAGTTAAGTCACCTGGCTAGCTATGTAGCCAGCTAGTAAAATCATCTAGTTAAGTCAGCTGACTAACTAGGTAACTAGTTAGTTAAATCAACTAGTTAAGTCAGCTGGCTAGCTAGTAACATCAGTTAGTTAAGTCAGCTGGCTAGACTGCTGCCTAGCAAAATAGATAGTTATTAAAGTCAGCTGGCTATCCAGCTGGCTAGCTACTTAAGTCACCTAGTTAAGTCAGCTGGCTGGCCAGCAGGTAAGCTAGGTATTTAGGAAGTTAATTCAGCTGGCAAAACCGCGGGCTATGTAGGTAGGGACTAGTTAAGTCAGCTGGATAGCCAGCTGGCTAGCAAGGTAGCAAGCTAGTTAAGTCAGCTGGCTACCAATGGACTAGCTAGTGAAGTCATCTAGTTAATCAGTTGGCTTCCTAGCTGGCTCATTAAGTCAGCTGGCTTACCACCTGGCTAGGTAGGTAGCTATCTAATTAAGTCAGCTGGCTAGCCGGCTTGCTAGATAGTTAAGTCAGTGAGTAAGTGAGCTCGCTAGCCAGCTGGCTAGATTGGTGGCTAGCTAGTTAAGCCAGCTGCCTAGCCAAATAATTATCTAGCAAAGTCATCTAGTTAATTTGGCTAAATAG
>NW_007046544.1:0-3144 GCF_000164805.1 Carlito syrichta
TTGCTGACTGATGTGTCATCTGACAAGTTAGTAGGTTTAAAACATTGACTGACTACTTGGTCAACTTGTTAGCTGGCTTAACAATTTGGCCGAGTAGTTGGCATATTAGTTACTGGGTTAACTAGTTGATTGACTAGTTTGACAACTACTTGATTGACTAGTTGGACAACTTGTTTAAATCGCTGGCAGGCTAGTTTGCTGATGTAACTTGTCAGCCAACTAATTAGCTGACCAAACTTGTCGGCTGACAAATTGGCCGACTACTTGGGCGATAGGTTAGCTGACTTAACTAGCTGGCTGGTTAGCCAGCCGACCTGTCAGTTGAATGAACTACTTGGCAGGTGAGTGAGCCGACTGGTGAGTTGACTTAACTTGTCTGTTGGCGAATGAGAGACTGGTCAACTGACTTAACTAGTTGGCCAGTGAGTGAGCCGACTTGTCAGCTGACTTAACTAGTCAGCCGGCAAGTGAGCCAACTGGTCAGCTGACTTAACTAGTCAGCCAGCGGTTGAGGTGACTGGTCAGCTAATTTTAGTCGGCTGGCTTGTGAACAGACTGGTCAGAACACTTAACTAGTTGGCTGGCGAGTGTGCCAACTGGTGAGGTGACTTAACTAGTTGGCTGGTGAGTGAGCTGATGGGTGAGCTGCCTTAACTGCTCAGTAGGCCAGTGAAATAACTGGTGAGCTGATTTTAATAGTAGGCTGGAGAGCAAACCATCTAATTAGCTGGCCTGTTGGCCTGCGAGTGAGCCAGTAAGATAGGTGACATGTTGGGTGGCGAGTGATCCAACTAGTTTGCTGACCGGATGGCAGGCGAGTGAACCAATTTGTTAACTGATGTGATGGAAAGTGACTGAGCCCACTAGTTAGCTGACCAGCTAGCTGAGTTGCTAGCAGACTAGTTAGCTAAGTAACTAGCTGATATGCTAGTTGACTTAACTAGCGAGCAGACTAGCTAGTTGGCTATCTAGCAGACAAAACTAGCTAGAAAACAAGCTATCTAGCTGTCTAGCTAGCTGACTTAAATAGCTAGCTAACTGGCTAGTTAGTTGGCTAGTTGAATTACTATCAAACTGACTAGTTAGTTGACTAGCTAGCTGACTTAAAAAGCTAGGTGACTAGAAACCTGACTAGCTAGCAGACTTAAATAGCTAGCTGAATAGTTAACTGACTTGCTAGTCGAATTAACTAGCAATCTGGTTATCTAGCTGACTTAACTAACTGAATAGTTCATTAGCTGAGTATCTGTCTATCCAGCTGACTTAACTAGCTAGCTACTTGGTTGGCTAGACTGCTAGCCAGCTGGTTTAGCTAGCCAGATACCTGACTGGCTAGCTGGATAGACCAAGGGCTAGCTAACTAGTGGACTGGCCAACTGGATAACTAGCCTCCTTAAATAGCAAGTGGGCAGGCTGTACAGTAAGGTAGCCAGCCCGCTTAACTAGCCAGTCACCCTGCTGGTCAGTCGGCTAGCCAGCTGGCTTAACTAGCTAGCTACCTACCTGACGAGCCTATTAACCAGACGGCTTAACTTGCCAGCCACCTAGCTAGCCAGCCAGATAATCAGTTGACTTAACTAGCTGACTTAACTAGATAGCCATCCTGCTAGTCAGCTGGCTAAACTAGCTAGCCACCTAGCTAGCAAGCCGGTTAGCCATCTAACTTAACTCACTGACTTAACTAGCTAGCTAACTGGCTAACCAGCTGACTTAATTAGCTAGCTACCTACTTAGCCAGGTGACTAGCCAGCTGACTTAACTAGCTGATTTAACCAGCTAGCCAGCTGGACTTCCAGCTGACGTATCAACCGAGATACCTAGATAGCCAGTTGTTTAGTCACTTGAATTAACTAGCTGACTTAACCAGCCAGCCAGCCGGCTAGCCAGCTGACTCAACTAGCTGATATATGTAATTAGACAGTTGGCTGGCCAGCTGATTTAACTAGCTTTCATCACTAGCTAGCCAAGAGTATAGCCAGCTGATATAATTACCTAGTACCTGTGTATTCCCTTGGCTTGCAAGCTGACTTAACTACCTAGATACCTAGCTAACCAGCTGTCTAGCTAGCTGACTTACCTAGGTGAATTAAATAGTTAGCCAGCTTGCTAGACAGCTGATTTAATTAGCTAGCTACCCAGCTAGGCAGCTGGCTAGCCAGGTGACTTAACTAGCTGACTCCACTAGTTATCCAGCTGGCTAGCCAGCTGACATAACTAACTCTATATCTCTCTAGCCACCTGGATAGCCAGCTGACTAAAATAGCTGACTTAACGAAGTAGCCAGCTGGCTAGCCAGCAGACTTAAATAGCTTGCATTCTAGCTAGACAGCTGGATAGCCAGCTGACATAACTAGCTGACATAACTAGACACTGGATGGCTAGCCAGCTGACTTCGATAGCTACCTACTTACATGGCCCACTGCCTTGTCAGCTGTCTTAACTACCCAACTACCTTGCTAACCTGCTGGCCAGCAAGCTGACTTAACTAGGTGACTTAACTATCTAGACAGCTGGCTAGCCAGCTGACTTAAAGCTAGCTATCCTGCTTGGCAGCTGGCTACTCAACTGACTTAATTAACTGGCTTAACTAGCTAGCCAGTTGACATAACTAGCTAACATAACTACCTAGCTACCTAGCTAGCCAGCTGAATTAGCTAGCTGATTTAACTAGCTAGCAACCTAGTTAGCTATCATATAGTTAGCTGTCTAGCTAGCTGACTTAAGTAGCTAGCTAACTGACTAGTTAAATGACTCGCTGACTTTACTATCTAAATTATTAGCTAGCTGATTAGCTAGCTGACTTACCTAACTACCTGACTAGCAAGCTGACTAGCTAGCTGACTTAAATAGCTAGCTTAATTGTTAGCTGACTTGCTAGCTGAATTAACTAGCTAGCTGGCTATCTACCTGACTTAACTAGCTGACTAGATATTTGGCTGGCTAAGTGGCTAACCACCTGACTTAACTAGCTAGCTATCTGGTTGGCTAGACTGATAGCCAGCTGACTTAACTAGGTACATACCTGGCTGGCTAGCTTGTTAGGATGATGGATAGCTAACTAGTGGGCTGGCCAGCTGTCTAGCCAGCCGGCTTAAATAGCCAGCTGGATGGCTGGACAGTAGGATAGCCAGCTGGCTTAACTAG
>NW_007046545.1:0-397 GCF_000164805.1 Carlito syrichta
CGGGTCTCGAACCCGCGGGCTCAGGCCATCCACTCACCTCAGCCTCCCAAAGCACAGGATGACAGGCTGAGCCACCGAGCCCGGCTAGAACAGACATTTTCAAGCCCAGGAGGGCAGGCCCCCATCCCTGCAGCCCAGGGTGAAGGGGCCCGGGTCCAACTCCGACCAGCACAGACCACAGCTTCCGGGCACACTCCCCCGCAACCCCCACTTGCCAGACCTGGGATTCTCCACGGAGGCCGTGGGCTTGTCACACACGGGGCTGACATCCAGGCCTGACACGCTCACGGTCGCCCTGCTGGAGGAACTCGGCCGTGACGCGCTCCGTCCACTGGCAGAGCCGGGCAGCGGCTTGGCAGGGTTGCGGAGGTTGGCGCCGTGCACCAGGCTCTGCAGG
>NW_007046546.1:0-495 GCF_000164805.1 Carlito syrichta
GGGCGCGGCACGCTGGAAACAGGCTGGAGGAGACACGTGAGGGCAGGGTAGGCAGGGAACGGGTCGGGGCGCTGTGGGCAGGGCATGCTGGGAACAGCCCTAGGCGCTCGAGGGCGAGGCAACCCGGGGATGGGTCGAGGCGCTCGAGGGCCAGGCATGCTGGGAGCAGGTCAAGGCGCTGAGGGAAAGGAAGGCCGGGAACTGGGGAGTCACGCAAGGGCGCGGCACGCTGGAAACAGGCTGGAGGAGACACGTGAGGGCAGGGTAGGCAGGGAACGGGTCGGGGCGCTGTGGGCAGGGCATGCTGGGAACAGCCCTAGGCGCTCGAGGGCGAGGCAACCCGGGGATGGGTCGAGGCGCTCGAGGGCCAGGCATGCTGGGAGCAGGTCAAGGCGCTGAGGGAAAGGAAGGCCGGGAACTGGGGGAGTCACGCAGGGGCGCGGCACGCTGGAAACAGGCTGGAGGAGACACGTGAGGGCAGGGTAGGCAGGGAAC
>NW_007046547.1:0-336 GCF_000164805.1 Carlito syrichta
TCTTAACTAGCTAGCTAGCTGACATAACTAGCTGGCTTAATTAGCTAGCTACCTAGTTAGTGAGCTGACTTACCTAGCTGAAATAACTAGCTAACCAGCTGTGTAGTCATTTGACTTAGTTTTTTAACTATCTAGCAAATAGGCTAGTCAACTGACTTAATGAGGTGACTTAAATAGCTAGCCAGCTGGATAGCCAGCTGATTTAAATAGTTGATTAACGAGCTAGACAGCTGGCCAGCCAGTTGACTATACTAGCTTACTTAACGAGTTATTTAGCTGGCTAGCCAGCTGACTTAACTAGCTCTCTACGTCTCTAGCCACCTGGATAGCCAACTG
>NW_007046548.1:0-316 GCF_000164805.1 Carlito syrichta
AGAGAGAGAGAGAGAGAGAGAGAGAGAGAGAGAGAGAGAGAGAGAGACAGAAAGAGACAGCGAGAGAGGGGGAGGAAATTTACCAAAGTCAAGCAGAATGCCTGGGACACAGGAAGAATGGATGAACGGAGAACGGACGGGTGGACGAATGGATGGACAGATGGTGACTACAACAAGGACCTAGAAGTTAGGTTTTCCAGATCTTATTTTGTACCTAAGCACTGGACTTGGACCCAGAAAGCCTTAGGTAGGTTATTTGATTTCCCTTAAACTCAATTTCCTCATCTGTGAAATGGGGCTGATAATTCATAGAACG
>NW_007046549.1:0-921 GCF_000164805.1 Carlito syrichta
AACCAATAAAAAGACTTCCTTGTTTTGGCACTTCAGAATCAGTCAAATAAACTTATGTACTCTAAGGCAAAGACTATCAGTTAGTCAAAGTTTTGTCAGAAGCTTTAGTCAGGATTCCTACAGTGCCCATGTTCTCAAAACTTTAGTCAGGATTATTTCTATGATAAGACCTAGATTGAAAAGCAGCACAGAACCAGCCTCCTAATTCTCAAACAGTGATACAATTATAAATAAAAACATAAGCATGTTAGCACATGACAAAGGCAATCACTAGAATGGCCCAAACTAATATAACTCTGGAACATTGAAGAGAGGGACTGTGTATGTAATATACCCCATCATTTGTATTACAGTGTCAGTAGATGATAAAAAAGAAACAGAGATGGTAAAAAAGAAACAGAACTTCATATGTTCTGCAACATTATAGAAGAGGCCATCAGAACAATTACAAATAGAAATTATTAGGTCAGCTTAGGTCAGAGAAACAGAAAGATAGAGAGGGTTAACGTAGATAAATGACTTATTTTGAATAGAAGCCATTTTGTATTATTTGCATTATTTTCTTATTTAATATATACATATCTCACTTTGATAAAATAAATAATTTATCTTAAAAATAAATTAAAATAATTTGTTTTTTTTTTTATAAACAGCAAACTATTCTGGCTCTATTACAAATGATTTCAACATCAGTTTTGGTTTTAAAGTATTGTTATAACTTTTGAGAGTCAGCCAGTCTTGTGTATAACCACTGTCAGAGAAAACATGTGTACTATTTATGTACTCTAAGGAAAAGCCTACTAGTCAGTCAAAATTTTGCCAGGTGCTTTAATCAGGATTCCTACTCTGTCCATGTTCAAAGACTTTAGTCAGGATTCTTACTATGGGATAAGACCTATATTGAGAGGAATCTTTGATGAG
>NW_007046550.1:0-385 GCF_000164805.1 Carlito syrichta
AGTAACCGAATGGAATGGAATGGAATTGAAGGTAATGGAATGGAGTGGAATGGAATGGAAAGGAATGTAGTGTAACGGAAAAAAAGGGAGATTAACAGAATGGAATGAAATGAAATGGAGAGTAATGGAATGGAATTGAAAGGAAAGTAATGGAGGATAAACGAATGGATTGGAAAGGTGAGTAATGGAATGGAATTGAAAGGAAAGGAATGGAGGATAACCGAATGGAATGGACAGTAATGAAATGGAAAGCAATGGAATGGAATGGAGAGTAATGGAATGTAATCTAAAGGAATGGATTGGAATGGAATGGAGTTGAGTGTTGTGGAATGGAATGGAATGGAATGGAATGGAATGGTGTGGAATGGAATGGAGAGTAACGGAA
>NW_007046551.1:0-320 GCF_000164805.1 Carlito syrichta
CTGCCTTTGACCCAAATGCCATGGACACCACGCTGCCATCAAAGGCCCAGATCTTCCAATCTGGCCCCGGCTTCACCCAGAACCACCTTCCATATGCCCCCTTCACGAGCGGCATGGCTGCAGCATCCCAGCCTGCCTTTGACCCAAACGCCATGGACACCACACTGCCGTCGATGGCCCAGATCTTCCAATCTGGCCCCGGCTTCACCCAGAACCACCTTCCATATGCCCTCTTCACGGGTGGCATGGCTGCAGCATCCCAGCCTGCCTTTGACCCAAACGCCATGGACACCACGCCACCGTGGGTGGCCCAGATCTTC
>NW_007046552.1:0-375 GCF_000164805.1 Carlito syrichta
ATGATTAGTAATGGAATGGATTGGAGAGAAAAAGAATGGGAGAAATGGAGGGGAGTGGAACGGAGAGGAAAGGAATGAAGAGGAGAGGTATGGAATGGAATAGTATGGAATGGAACGCAATGGAATGGAATGGAAATAATGGAGAACAATTGAATGGAATGGAATGGAATAGAGAGGAATGGATGGAATGGAGAATAATGGAATGGGATGGAGAGGAATGGAATCGAATGGAGTAGAATGGAATTGAATGGAATGGAAAGGAAAGGAAGGGAGAACGATGGAATGTCATTGAATGAAGAGGAAAGGAATGGAATGGAATGGAATGGAATGGAAAGGAGAGGAATGTAATGCAATGGAGGGGAATGGATTGGAATG
>NW_007046553.1:0-333 GCF_000164805.1 Carlito syrichta
GATTCCTAGTCAGCTTGCTAGTTAAGTCTGCTAGCTAGTCAGCTAGCTTGTCAGCTTGATAGTTAAGTCAGCTAGCCAGCTAACTAGCCTGTTACCTAACTAGTTAAGTCAGCTAGCTAGACAGATAACTATTTTGCTAACTAGTTATGTCAGCTAGATAACCAGCTAGCTAGTCAGATAGAAGGTGAAGTCAGCTAGCTAACCATTTAGTTACTTAGCTAACTAGCCGGCTAGCAATTCAGCTAGCTCGTCAGCTATCTAGTGAGCTCCCTCGCTTTCCATCAGGTTAGCTAACTAGTAGGCTTGCTCACATGCAAACCAGTGAGGAAACCA
>NW_007046554.1:0-311 GCF_000164805.1 Carlito syrichta
TGTATTCTCTGGGCTGACCTCCCAGGGGTCTGTTTGAGACCCATCTTCTTCCTTTTTTTTTTCCTCATTCGGGTAGGTTTTCCTCCCCCTTTCTTTAAAACTTATTTAATTTTGTTGTTCAGTGAAGGGGGGATGGCTTTTAAATCGAGTACTAAAACACCAATAACAATCCAAGAAATCAACTATGTTATAAAAAAACTAGCTACAAAAAAAAAAAAAAACAAAACAAAAAACGCATAGTCCAGATGGCGTTCCAGCAGAATTCTACAAAACATTCAAGGAGGAGCTGATACCAATCCTATTGAAAGTAT
>NW_007046555.1:0-301 GCF_000164805.1 Carlito syrichta
GGAATGGAATGGAATACTATGGAGATGAATGGAATGCAGTGGAATGGAAAGGAATGGAATGGAATAGACAGGATGGCAAGGAAAGGAAAGAAATGGCATGGAATGGAATGGATATGAATGGAATGGAGAGAAATGGAGATTAATGGTGAGAAATGGAGAAGAAACGAACGGAGTGGAATGAAATGGAGAGAAAATGAAGGGAATGGAATGGAATGGGGATGAAGGAATGGAAAGGAATTGTATGGAATGGAATGGTTTGGAATGGAATGGAATGCAATGGAATGAAACGGAGCAGCATGCA
>NW_007046556.1:0-428 GCF_000164805.1 Carlito syrichta
AAAAAAAGATATCGACTCCAACACCATCATAGCTGGAGACTTCAATACCCCACTCACAACTTTAGACAGATCATCAGGACAAAAAATCAATAACTGAAACCACAATGTGACTCTTGACCAAATGGACTTAATCGATGCTTTAGAACACTCCATCCAAAGACCACAGAATATACATTCTACTCATGACTGCATGGAACATACTCTAACATTGACCATAAATCAAGCATAAGCAAATTTTAAAAAATTGAAATTTTGCCATGCACCTCTTCAGACCACAGTGGAATAAAAATAAACATCAACACCAACAAGGTTTTCCCAAACCCCACAAAGGCATGGACACTAAACAGCACGATGCTAGACAACTCCTTGGTCAATGATGAAATCAAAAGAGAGATTAAAAGATACCTGGAAACAAATGAAAATGAAGA
>NW_007046557.1:0-415 GCF_000164805.1 Carlito syrichta
TATCTTACCAGTTAGCTTACTCATTATCTAACGTGCTTGTTAGGTGATTTATTATCTTACCTATCTCATTAACTAATTAACTCACTAGCTGACATAACCAGCTGACTTAAATCGTTAGATAGCTAGGTAGCTAGCTGATTCATCCAGCTGACTTAACTCATTATCTAACTAGCTAGCTAGCCTACTCAACCAGCTGAATCAATCCTTACTTGCTAGCTAGCTGACTCAACCAGCTGACTTTTTATGTTAGTTAACTTGCTCACTACCTGACTCAACCTGCTAACTTATTCCATTAGTTAACTAGCTAGCTAGCTGTCTTAACCAACTGATGAATTTAGAAAACTGACTTAACTATCTGAATTAACTTATAGACTTAACTAGTTAGCTAGCCATATTAAATGTGTGGATTAAATAG
>NW_007046558.1:0-330 GCF_000164805.1 Carlito syrichta
ACTAGCCCACCTGTGTCATGAGCGACCAGTGACTGGTTATCCTCCTAAATGAGTGCCCAAGTGACTTTTCCTCCTCTATGATTAGTGCCCAACTGATTGACATTCCTAAGTGATAGGTGAGACTGGATCTATGCCATATTGTTGCCACAATGAATGGCACTAGTTTGTGCCTCCTCTGTGATTGGTGCTAAGTGACTGGCCCTCCAGCATAATACAATTGTTGCTCTAGTTGCAAGCCATTCTCTGTGATGGGTGGTCCAGTCATTGTGCCTCCTCCATAATGGGTGTCCCAGTGACTGATCCTCTTTTGTGATTGATACCCCAGTGACA
>NW_007046559.1:0-389 GCF_000164805.1 Carlito syrichta
ATGGAATGAAGTAGAAAGGCATGTAATGGAAAGGAGAGGAATGGAATAGAGAGTAATGCAGTAGAAAAGAAAGGAAAGTTGAGGAAAGGATTGTAATGGAATGTAGTAAAGCGAATGGAGAGCACAGAAATGGAAGGGGAGAAAAGGAATAGTGAAGAATGGAATGGAATGGAATGGAGAGGAATGGCATGGTATGGAATGGCTGGGAATGGAATGGACATGAATAAAATTGAAGAAAATGGAATGGAGAGGAATAGAATGGAGAGGAATGGAGTAGAAAGAAATAGATTGGAATGGAAAGGATAAGAAAGGAATGGAAAGGAAAGTAGTGGAATGGAATGGAGAGGATTGGAGAGGAGAGGAATGGAATGTAGTATAATGGAATGGAG
>NW_007046560.1:0-483 GCF_000164805.1 Carlito syrichta
GAATCAGACTACACTAAGAAGGCAAGTAATAGCAGACAACACTAAGAAGGCAAGTAGTATGTGACGACACTAAGAAGGCAAGTAGTGTAAGATGACATTAAGAATGCAAGTAGTATCAGACAAGGTTAAGAAGACCAATAGAATCACACGACACTAAGATGTCAATTAGTATCAGAGGGCACTAAGATGGCATGTAATATCAGACGACATTAAGAAGGCAAATAGTATCAGACGATACTAATAAGGCAAGTATTATCTAATGGCACTAAGAAGGCAAGTAGTATCAGATGACACTAAGAAGGCAAATAGTAACAGATGGCGCTAAGAAGGCAAGTAGTGTCAGATGGCACTAAAAGGCAAGTAGAATCCCACGGCACTAATAAGGCAAGGAGTATCACACGGAATTAATAAGTAAAGGTGTACCATGTGGCACCAATAAGTCAAGGAGTATCAGTCGGCACTAATAAGGCAAGGAGTAAAAGG
>NW_007046561.1:0-464 GCF_000164805.1 Carlito syrichta
GAGAATTAAAATCTTTCCCAGATATCCAATCCCTAAGAACTTATGCTGCCACCAAATCACTTCTACATGAAACACTTAAGAAAGTACTAAACACAGAAGAAAAGGAAAAAAGAACAATTGTCTTCAAAAGAGTAAAGGGAAAAGAATAAAATATACATGAACAAACCCCAAAACCAAAAGAGAGACAAAAAAGAAGCAAATGGAAGAACAACAACTCTATAAGAACGCTATGATAGGGATGAACTCTCACATTTCAATAATTAGGTGAATGTGAATGGACTAAACGCACCACTGAAAAGACATAGAATGGCAAAATGGATAAAACATCCCCAAGAGACTCATCTCACTAGAAAGGAGATACACAGACTCAAAGTAAGAGGATGGGAAACAAACTTTCAGGCAAGTGGAACACAAAAGAAAGGAGGAGTCGCGATCCTAATTTCAGACAAAATGCCATTTAAGCT
>NW_007046562.1:0-859 GCF_000164805.1 Carlito syrichta
CTCCAGCCTGGGCGACAGAGTGAGACTCCAACTCAAAAAAAAAAGTTTTTAAGAAAACCACACCTTACTTTTTAAGCATTTTTATATTTATATTCATTTTCATATAGTTACTTCCTTTGATCCCTACTACTTTTAATAATTACCTTTATATCTAGTGAAAATTAGGAAGTATATAATTTCATAACCTTTATTTTTGTTGTTGGGTATTTTTTTTTTTTGAGTTGGAGTCTCACTCTGTCGCCTAGGCTGGAGTGCAGTGGCACGTTCATAGCCACTGCAGCCTCCACCTGCAAGGCTCAGATGATCCTTCCGCCTCAGCCTTCCAAGGAGCTGGAACCACAGGCATGTGCCACCACACTCGGCTAGTTTTTTTATTTATTGTAGAGACGAGGTCTCGCCATGTTGCTCAGGTTGGTCTCGAACTCCTGAATTCAGGCAATCCTCTCCCCTCTGCCTCCCAAAGTGTTGGGATTACAGGCATGTGCCACCGTGCCCAGCCTAATTTCATAATTTTTAAACAGTATATATTTCCTCATAGCACAGGATATGTTTACCAGCAAGCCCAAATATCACTAGTTCCTCTTTAATAAGAAGTTAAAAATTCATAAGTGTAAACTTATGTTCAGCGATTGATGTTTCAGTCATTTATCTTATTTGGAAATGATCTAGCTACCTAAGGAACATCTATCATTTACTATAACTTAGTATAGCTTTAAGATTTAAAGTTACCACAAAGATTTTGAAAACTGTCTGCTGGCAGACATACTACAATACTGAACAAAACTCTGTGTCATCTCAAGTTATTTTCCTAGTTGACAGTTTTTATAACACAGATAACATGAGGTTACCTGTCTAGCAA
>NW_007046562.1:3851-7182 GCF_000164805.1 Carlito syrichta
TCGTAGTTAGGATAATAGTATAACTAACAGCTAAGTCATTTAAGTAAACTTATAGATTATAGTATAGTGTTAACTTGATAATATTAATCGTTAAAAATATTTGGAGTCAGTGAACTTGGATTGAACCTAGAGTTAACTCAGAAAAGTTTTTTGTATTAATCAGGGTTTAGAACAAAGAGTATAATATGAATGATTTATTGAACACTATGGAAGACATTTTGAACAATTGAAATTGTGCACCTGTGACCTTGATGTGAGTTTTGTGAAGCACGTCAGGCATCATGGAGTTCGAATTGTTTGCTCGAAACTTGCGAGTCTAGTGATGGTCTTGTGATGCATGGTTTGTAAAGCACGGAACTTGTACGCCCCTAGCAAGTGATTATCACACTGCTGGAGGGTATAGAAAATGGTATATAAGTTGGAAAAGGTTTGAATAAAATTGGCTTCAGTCCTGATCAGACTGTTCCCAGAAGAACTGCCTCCAAGTGGTCTCTTCTCGCCATCCAGATTCTCTGGTGCAGGTCCTAACCCACCCTTGGTCAGTGCTGGTCACCGACACACGGGCTCAGGCAATCCACTGAGGCCACCTCCCAAAGGCGGGATTACAGGCTATGCCACTGAGCCCGGCTTTTTTTTTTTTTTTGAGTTGGAGTCTCACTCTGTCGCCTAGGCTGGAGTGCAGTGGCACGTTCATAGCCACTGCAGCCTCAACCTGCAAGGCTCAGAAGATCCTTCCACCTCGGCCTTCCAAGTAGCTGGAACCTCAGGCATGTGCCACCATACTCGGCTAGTTTTTTTATTTATTGTAGAGACGAGGTCTCGCCATGTTGCTCAGGCTGGTCTCGATCTCCTGAATTCAGGCAATCTCTCCCCTCTGCCTCCCAAAGCGTTGGGATTACAGGCATGTGCCACCGTGCCCAGCCTAATTTCATAATTTTTAAACAGTATATATTTCCTCATAGCACAGGATATGTTTACCAGCAAGCCCAAATATCACTAGTTCCTCTTTAATAAGAAGTTAAAAATTCATAAGTGTAAACTTATGTTCAGCGATTGATGTTTCAGTCATTTATCTTATTTGGAAATGATCTAGCTACCTAAGGAACATCTATCATTTACTATAACTTAGTATAGCTTTAAGATTTAAAGTTACCACAAAGATTTTTGAAAACTGTCTGCTGGCAGACATACTACAATACTGAACAAAACTCTGTGTCATCTCAGGTTATTTTCCTAGTTGACAGTTTTTATAACACAGATAACATGAGGTTACCTGTCTAGCAAAGCTAGGTAGAATATCCACTGTTACTAAGTCATCAATATTCTTACTTATTAAATATGAATCAAGTTTTATGAACTTGAAAAGTATTGGGCTTAGTTTCTTTTCTGAGAAAATACTTTATATAAACACTTATTTTTCTCTAGACCAATGACAAAATGTCAGAAGTATTTATTGGGAACATACAGAAGTATGGTAAAGAAATTATGCAGTCGCCTTATGTGGTCTATCCCACTGGAAAGTCCCTGGTTATGTAACTGGTTGGCCGGGATTAGGTTTAATTTCTGCCCAACATAAGCATTTACCAGAAGTGAAAGCATTTCTCAGAAATGACTCAAGTTAAGTTTCACCTCTGGTCTCGTCTGCTCAGGAATTCTTGGGCCCTGCCTCCACTTTAATTCATATCAGGAGTTTCACAGTAATTTAACTGGGAAGATTGAGTCTCCCTGCAGTCTGACAGGACTTTGAGTAGAGGTATATCATTCCACCAACTTAATCGTCTCCAACGAGGACGGCAGAAACAGCAACTGCTCTCACCCAGCGTCCCACAACCTGATGACTCATAAAAGTTCGCTGAGAATGCAGCCTAGGTGCTGAGCACGGGCGACTATGAGGCCTGATGCGTTCCACATCCATGTGCGTGGCTCTGTCAAACCCCTGGTGTGGCTCTTTGTTTTTATCCACATACAGACTTGAAGTCAGGGGACAGCAAAGTTTTTATATAAAGGGCCAGATGTAACTATCTTTGCCTTGCAGATGACACTTTCAATTACTCAAGTCTCCCACTATAGCAAAAAGCAGCATAAAAAGTCAGTCTTTGGCCGGGCTTGGTGGCTCAGCCTGTAATCCCAGCACTTTGGGAGGCCGAGGAGAATGGATTGCCTGAGCCCACGGGTTCGAGACCAACCCAGGTGACACAGTGAGACCTCATCTCTACAATGAAATAAAAAATAGCCGGGCGTGGTAGCGCGCCTGTAGTTCCGGCAACTCCGAAGGTCGGAAGACGGAGGGGAAAGGATCACCGCGGAGACCAGCAGGTCGACGCTGCGGTGGCCGACGCTGCAGTGGCCGTGAGTGTGCATGCCACTGTACTCCAGACTGGGCGAAGGAGTGAGACTCCAACTCAAAAGAAAAAAAGAAAAAAAAAGTCAGTTTTTAAATTTGTGTCTGAGTTGAATTGAGTTGCAAATGAAATATCTTAAATTATTTTACCCTCCCTATATTGTTATCTCATGTTTTCATCCTTAATTTTGTACACTTTTACTTTTCCTCTTTGATCAAGTTCATTGTCTTTTAAAAAAATATATATTGCATTTATTTGTATTTTCCCACTATTTTGTTTGGAATAGCTCCTGGGTTCATTTTTTACTCTTTTTTTTTTTTTTTTTTGAGTCAAAGGTCTCACCCTGTCACCCAGATTGGGAGTGCAGTGGCACAATCATGGTTCACTGCAACCTTGAACTCCTTGGGCTCAAGCTGTCTTCCCACCTTAGCCTCTCAAGTAACTGGGACTCCAGGCACACACCACCATACCTGGCTAATTTTTTTAATGTGTTCTCTTTTTTTGGTGAGATACATACTACGTTTCCTGAAACTTTTATCCATTATAATGAAGTCATTTTAAGGCTATACATTTTCCTTGGAACACAGCTTTGGCTTCATCCTATAACAGTTGGGTATGGCCAGGTGCAGTGGCTCACGCCTATAATTCCAGCACCTTGGGAGGCAGAGGCAGGAAGATTGCCTAAGCCCATGGATTCGAGACGCCTGGGCTATGATGTGACGAGACCTCATCTCTACAATAAAAAAGAAAACAAAATTAGCCTGGCATGGTGGCAGGCTACTTGGAAGGCCGAGGCAGAAGAATCGCCTGAGCCCAGCAGGTCCAGGCCGCGGCACCCCTGACTGCCACTGCACTCCAGCCTGGGTAACAGAGTGAGACTCCAGCTCAAAAAGGCATGGGTGGGGGGGAGAAGAGAGAGAAGAGATAAAGAGGATTTGTTAATTTCAAAATATTTAATTTTGCTTTTTTATATATATATATACTTTTTT
>NW_007046563.1:0-351 GCF_000164805.1 Carlito syrichta
GGATTACAGGCTTGAGCCACCGTGCCCTGGTCATCACTGTTATTCTTAAAAGCATGAGGTAGCCTGTTATCAACTCAAGAAATAGCTCATAAGTCCTAGAGAAAATTGATCTTAATATCATCAAGGTTGATGACAGGACTTTGAGCTTTGGAAGTTTCATATTTTTTTAACATAACACACAACATAAAATAATACTACAATAACACACAGTATAAAATAATAATACAATAAGTATATCATGCAACAACTTTTAAAATGAAAGATCTGAAAAGATTCATTATCTTGTATACATAGTTTTATATTTCTGTAACTATTCCATCTATTTTAATTAACCATTTATGTTAATTATTA
>NW_007046564.1:0-413 GCF_000164805.1 Carlito syrichta
AAGTCAGCAAGTTGAGTTAGCGGGCTGGCCAGCAGGATAGCTCATTAAATCAGCTAGTTAAGTTAGGTGGCTAGCCAACTGGATACCTAGGTAGATAACTAGTAATGTTAACTGACTGGCTAGCTGGTTAAGTCAGCTAGTTATGTCAGCTGGCTACCCAGATTGCTAGCTAGGTAGCTTGGTAGTTAAGTCTGCTGGCTAGAAAGCTGTCTAGCTAAATTACCCATTTAAGACAGCTAGCTAGCCTACTGGCTAACTATATAGCAAGCTAGTTAATTCAGCTGACAGTCAAGCTAGGTAGTGAGCTAGTTAAGTCAGTTGATTAGCCAGCTGTCTAGCTAATTAAGTCAGCATGTTATGTCAGCTGGCTAGCCAGTAGACTAGCTAGGTAGAGAGCTAATTAAGTCAGCTGT
>NW_007046565.1:0-9087 GCF_000164805.1 Carlito syrichta
TCAGGATAGGATCATTCTGCCAAGGAACCCCACTGAGTCTCAGGGAAATTCCACCAAACAAACCAGACGTCTTTCAGAATTTATTTGTTTGAGTAGGAGTCTCACTCTATCATCCAGGTTGGTCTCGAACTCCATGGCACAATTATGGCTCACCACAGCCTCGACTTCCTGTGCTCAGGAGATCCTCCCACCTCAGCCTCCTGAAATGCACAGGCAGCAAATTTCTTTATTGTTGGTAGAGACGAGGCCCAACTAGCTTGCCCAGGCTGGTCTCCAACTCCTGGGATAAAACAATTCTCCCACCTCATCCTCCCAGGTAGCTGGGACGACAGGCACATGTCACTATGCCAGGCTGAATTTTTTTTTTTGTAGAGACAAGGTCTCACCATGTTGCCCAGGCTGGTCTCGAACTCCTGGGCTCAAGTGATCCTCCCACCTGAGTCTCCAAAAGTGTTGAGATCACAGGCATGAGCCATCGTGCTCATCCCCTTCCAGAGGTTTTTAGATCCCCACTATCACCCACCACAGGGTTGGGAACCCTCTCTGTGTCCTGCAGCACCCAATGGCCACCACTGTCACAAGCCTTGTTATTTCTCTTCCCCTCATTGTAGTGAAAGTTCTGGGCACCAGCAACATGCAGGCAGCCCGGGTCTGGCATTCATAAGCCAAAAGGGGTCCTAACTGACCTCTCTTTTTTTCTTTTTTCTTTCTTTTTTTAAATTTTGAGTCAGAGTCTCACACTGTTGCCCAGGCTGGAGCACAGTGGCATGCTTGCGGCTACCGCAGCCTCCCTGCTGGGATCAGGCAATCCTTCCACCTCTCCCTTCCATGTAGCCAGAACTACAGGCAGGCACTAGCACACCCGGCTAAGTTTTTGATATATTTCAGAGACTAGATCTCACCAAGTTGCCAAGACTGGTCTCAAACCCGTGGGCTCAGGCAATCCTCTTGCCTCGGCCTCCCAAAGTGCTGGGATGACAGGCTTGAAGTTGAGCTCAATTTTATGCAACATACACAGAAAATCAAACACACCCTAGGTCACCTATGACTGGCAGAGAATGTACAGCCTCTTGTGCTGGTGGACAGGTAGGGAACAGTGGCTTGATCTTAGGGATCACCCAGCTCTGGGGGACTCCAAGCACAGCACCCAATCTGTTTACATTATTTCAGCAATCAGTTCATCCTCCCAGCACCCCAGGTGAAGGGCTGCACCCTGAAGAAAAAGATGGGTCATAGTTTGGTGTACCCCTCCTCCCTACCCTCCACAAACTCATGAGTCAGTAGAGACAGATATGGCCAGGAAATCTGCAGTAGGTCATTTGGACCAAGTAAGCCCTCTGGGCTCCTCCCTGGGCACACAATCCCAGTTACAGGACACTTGGGCCTTGCACATGCATTTTCACCTGATCTTTCTAGTCACACCCTCCTCGTGTTTCTAAGGAGGGTCCCTGGGGCACCAGGTACTGCAGCCTCCCAGGCACATCAGCCTCCCCAAAGGGGCTCCACCTTGAGTTTACAGGGCAGGAGTCCAGGATTCTAGGCAAATTAGCTCAGTCAGAATCCAAAGCAGAGCCTGGTCCCCTGGGACACTTTCTGGCAGGAGACACACCCTCAAGCCCCACAATACCCCAACTGAGCCTTGCTTTACACAAGTCCCCACCACTCGGGGGGGGGGCTGGTGAGGATACTAGAACTCTAACGTGTGGGAGTCTATCCCATAGTGAGGGGCAAAAGCAAGTATGCTAAAACACTGTTTTTCTATAAAATTCCATTTACTGAAGCATCTTCCAGTCTCCCAGTCAACTCCTGGTTACTTTTTTCGGCATTTCACACTTTCTCTCCCATCTTTCTCCTGGTCCCTGATGAAACATCAAATGCAATGCTGTCTTGGAATCCCTTCCCCTTTCTCAGGACTGGATTCCTCACAGGTGAGATACCCCCCATACCCACCTCTGCCCCAAGCAGGGACCAAGTCACCTGCACAGGTGACCTCTATATGCTGGTGGATGAACTAAACACTGGAATAAAGATATGAGTGAATAGGAACCTCCTTGAAACTTCCCAAATATAAACACAGTTTTCCAAAACAAACCATATCTGGAGAGAGAAGGCAGAAAGCTCGCCCTCCGTCCCCCCCACCCATAGGATCTAATTTGTTAAAAGTAACCGAGTGCTATCCGCAGAGTCCATGAGTATGGCCTTGACAGGCAAAATCACTTATTCACAGAGTTATTTTCATATTTGTATTCCACCAGCCTTCCTTAGGGGCCTGAGGAGGCACTAAGGTCAACCCCCCATTTTTCCTCCTTAGAAAACAAGAAATTTCCCACTTAATAAAGGAACCCACTGGTTTTAGAATACCCCTTGCCAGGAGTTCCAGCATCCAGACACCACTAATAATGACTGTCCAATTCCCACCAAGACAAGGGTCTCCTTCCCGCCTCCTTTAAGGACACTGTGATTCCTAGGATAAACGTCCACAACAGTCACCTATCAATAACGTGATCACAGCAATGCCCTGGACTCATACCCCCACCTTAACTAACCCAGAAGGCCCCAAGCCCCTTCCCCTCAGTCCAACTCAGGTCTCCAAAGGTAGTTGCCTGGAGAAGGTAAGAGAGGGTGCTTGAAACCAGCGAGGCCCCACGCTGTGCCTGCATGCAGTAGGACGTCACTAATTATTATCTGATTCAAACGGGAGAGGGCCTAGGTCAAGGCTGATGTCCATCCTGCTCCTTTTAGGGTGCAGAACCTCCTGCCTGGTGGGCAAAGTCCAGGGTCAATGCCCAAGTCAATATCAGATGCCGGCTTCCACCAGGGAAATTACCTCTCTGCACCTCCAAGCTTAATTAGCTAACGGGTCTCAAAGATGTCACAAAACTTGACAATTTTCCACCTTGAATATCCTCCGTGCAGAAACCACTTTATTTTCGGATGGCCTTGGAGGACTCTCAGGACCCTGCTCAGGCTGCTGACCCCCGGGTGTCCCCGGTGTTTACCTCAGAGGCCCACTAGCCACGCCCTGCTGTTCCTCAGTTCTATCCTCCCCCAAGGGCCCCCTTAAAAGTTCAGTATTGAAACCCACGGGCACAAGCACTCACTTCCCCCTCTGGGTGCCCCCAGCCAGGCAGAAACGTGAACATTCCCGCTTGCCCACTCACTCGGGCTGGGTGCTGCGGCCATCCGAAGGATCTGCACTGAACCATCCGAACTCGGGGGATGAGGTCCACCAAGGACCCTGCACCCACCCCCCAACCCAGGCAGCGAGGTCCACTGTGGGTTTTCAACCAAGGTGGTGAGGTTCGCGGGCCCTGCGTCCTCTGAATCCGGGCAGCGAGGTCCACGGTGGGCTCCCAACTCTCTGAACTTGGGAAGCGAGACCACTGTGGGCCCTGCTCCCTCTGAACCCGGGCGGCGAGGTCCATTGTGTCTCCCCACCCTTCCATCCCAGGCGGCGAGGTCTACAGTGGGCGCCCTACTCTCCAAACCCTGGTGGCGAGGTCCACCGTGGGCTCCCAACTCTCCAAACTCGGGTGGCGAGGCCACCGCGCGCCCCAGCACCCTCGGAACCAGGGTGGTGAGATCCAATGCGGGCCCCGAACCCTCCAAACCTGGGATGTGAGACCCATTGCTGTCCCCTGTACCCTCCGTTCCCAGGCGGCTAGGTCCACAATGGGCACCCTGCTCTCCGAACTCGGGCGGAAAGACCACCGTGGGTCCCGCTCCCTCCAAACCGGGTGGTGAGGTCCACCGCGGACCCTGCACCCACCCCTTGAAACCAGGCGGCAGGTCCACTGTGGGCTCAGGTCCTCCGAACCCAGATGGCAAGATTCACAGGCCCTGCCTCCTCCGAACTCGGGCAGCAAGGTGCACGGTGGGCTCCCTACTCTCCAAACTCACGCGGCGAGACCACCGCGGGCATCGCTCCCTCCGAACTCTGGCAGCGAAGTCCAACGCTGCTCCCCACACTCCGATCCTGGCGACGAGGTCCACAGTGGGCTCTCTACTCTCCAAACTCTGGCAGCGAGACCACCATGGATCCCGCACCCTCCGAACCCGGGCGGCGAGAACCACAGTTCCCTGCCCGCCTCTGATTCCGGTGGCGAGGCCCGCCACTGTGGTCGAACCTGCTGGTTGAGTCTGGAAGCCACAGTCGGGGCAGCGAGTGCACAGGGGGCGTCAGCAGGCACGCTCACTGGACCCAGCACCAGGGCCGCCGGGGAGGAGGGACGTCCGGGCAAAAGTTGCCATGGTAACTCTAGAGCCCAGAGCGCGCGGGTGCCGGGCGCCTACATAATTCAGAGCGGCGAAGGCCGGACTGCGCCCCAGCAGGTGAGCGCGGCAGGCAGGGGCCGGGCACCCGGCTGGGACTCCGCGCCACCGCAGACCTAGGCTCCTGCTCCACCCTGCCCGTCGGCTGTCACTTCCCCGAGCAGCGCGGCAGCTTGGCGCGCAGGGACCAGGGCTCAGGGCACCGGGCGCAGGGCCGGGGTGGCCGCCCGGGTCTTCTGGGACTGGCAGCCCACGACACCTGTCCCTGCCCCCCGTGCACCCCCTGGCAGCCCCATGTCGGCTCCTTGGCTGGCGAGAGGTGACCCCGGAAGCGGAGACTCAAGCCACCTGCGCAGTCCCAGGGATACGGTTGGCAGCACCGGGAGTGCCCGAGGTCCCCGAGCGCAGGAGACAAAGGCAACGACCCTACGCTTGCGTCCACACCGCTCCCAGCTTCCCAGACCAGCCCCTGCCCCAGAAGAAGGCAGTGGGGGGAATCTACGGAGAGTTGCTCCCCCACTTGGATTCACGCATTCCCTTCCCAGCTCCCTGCCCCCACCACAGGACCCCGACTCAGGACCACGCTGACCCGTCAGTCGGTGCTCCATGAATGCGGACACTCCCAAAATGATGCCAGAGAGCCAAGTCGGGTGGTCACAGTCCCCACACCACCCCCCTGCACATAATCCCCAGACGCCGCCTCACCTGCTAGGCTCATCAGGCGCGTCCAAGCCCTGGGAGCACTGACACCCGCGCACACCTGGCTTGGTCGCGAGTACCCGGGCGGCGCCGTGCCCAGCCCAGCCCAAGCGCAGGAGCCGCCGCCACCGCCACAGCTCAGGTGTCGGGTTAGGGGCGGGAGCGGGAGGGCTCCGCCCTGCGTGGGCCTCGGGCACCCACCGGCGAGGGTGAAGGCGGGGTTCCTTTGCCGCCCAGAGGACTCGCCACGCCCGGTCCCAGATCCCCGCCTCGCCCCACCTCTTCCAGTTTTCCCCCTCGCCCCGCGAAAGCAGGCAGACGAGAAAGTCCCTGAGTTTCGCAGAGCCTGGTTCATTCCGCCGATTATCACGAACGCAGTTGGCTCCGACCGAGCGTTTTATTTTTTATTTTTTTGAGTTGAAGTCTCACTCTGTCGCCCAGACTGGAGTGCAGTGGCTGCTCCCGGCCACCGCAGCCTCGACCTGCGATCCTTCTGCCTCAGCCTTCCAAGTAGCTGGAACTGCTGGTGCGCGCTACCACGCCCGGCTAATTTTTTGATTTTATTGTAGAGATGAGGTCTCACCTGCCTAGGCAGGTCTCGAACGCGCGGGCTCAGGCAATCCACTCACCTCAGCCTCCCAAAAGCACGGGATTACAGGTTTAGCCTCCGAGCCCGGCTCCGACCGAGCATTTTAATAGGATTCCTAAAGCCAGGGGCCGCAGGCTCGGCCAAACGTTTACAAACTTTGTTCCTGGGTCCCTCGCCAGCGCTGCTTGCCCAGGGCGCCTTCCGCCCAGTGTGCAAAACGTGGCCCCCCAAGCCAAGAAAACAGTGGAGTGAGGGTGGGGAGAAGACAGGTTGAATCCCAGAGGCAGAAAGGCCCATCCGGAGATGCCCAGGAATCCTGTTACCGTCCAGGACCCCGGGATTGCCAGGGCTGCTGGAGCTTTTAAGAGCCTGTCCTGAGCCTCTGGGTCCAGCTCCAAGTCCTGTCAATTTCCCGCCCCCCACCCTCATCAATCAATCAAATGTGTGAGCCATTGGCTATTCACTTTTCTCAAGACCCTAATAACTCACTTATAATCTCACCCAATACACGCTGTGTGTCTCTGAGTCGCTGGGCAGATCTCTGTGTTCTGGGATTGCCAACATACCGGAAAGGGATTTGACCAAGATCTCAAGTTTGCAGAAATCGGGAAAGGGCTGAGACATTTCCGGTTCCGGGAACAAACAAATGAGTCCGAGCTGCCTCCAGGGCCCTGGAGTCTCAAGTTATGCAAACCCCAACCTGCACCCCCACTGTGAAGAAAAAAAATATATTTTTAAGTCACTTTTGTTATGGGACATGTCTGAGAGGTTTGCATGGACTTGTGGCTTCAACATACCAAAGGCAAAGTTAAATATTTGCTCTAGTTAGGTTTTTTCCCCCCTCCTGCTTACATAATAAACTCACATTTCAAAGAAGTCTTTAAAAGCACTTAGGTTAAAAAATAAATTGTGATCCCAGCTCTGTGGCCCGGCCTGTAATCCCAAGACTTTGGGAGACTGAGGTGAGTGGATTGCCTGAGCCCCCACGTTCGAGACCCGCCTGGGTAACTTGGCGAGACCTCATCTCTACAATAAATCAAAAAATTACCTGGGTGTGGTAGCACGTGCCTATAGTTCCAGTTACTTGAAAGGGAGATCACCAGAACATTCTGATGTGCTTTGGCCAAGGGCAGACCCTTGTGGGTTGCAGGGGGTGGGAGTGGGGCCTCTACCCTCCCATAACTTCCTACCAAACCCCCCACCACAAAAAAGCACATCATCTAATTTAAAGCAATGTGTCTGCCCAGCAAACCTGGATGAAAGATCCATTTTCAAGATATAACCCTCTCCTGACCAGATTCCAACTCCCCCTTCCCCCCACAAACACCCCTTTCCAGATTTCTAGAATGATCACTGCCCACAGCAAGAGAGGCAGTCGGTTAGAATACAGTGGTGAACACATTTCTGCAGTCCCCACAGAAGGTTTAAGTTTCAAGGCCATTCTGGTACCTCCAAGAAATTCTTCCATAGGGACCCAGGCCCCTCACCAACCTGTTCACTCTAGAGGGAACCCCTCGGACCACCTGTTCCACTCCCCTGATCTGTTTGTGGCCCAACAAGGGTGCTCTGTGAGAGCCCCTTCATTTGGCATTTTAAGGACAGTGTCCTGCTCCGTTCCAGTTTCTCTGTGTCTTTTAGAGATAACCAGTTCAACCTTGTACTCAGATTCAGCAATATTCTCCAAGTCTTGGAAAAAAACCCCATGGCTCCAACACAAGGTAATGATCAGGGTGATGGATATGGCTGTGACTCCAACTGGATCGTGACTCATTGTACATGGTATCATTGTTTCACACTATTATTAAAAAGAATAATAAAAGCAAATAAAATAAAACCGCTTATGAAAAGATTCAGGATCAGAAAATACTACAGCAGTGACTTTAAAGAGACTGGGGTGTCACTACATGGTTCAGGCTGGTCTTCAACTGCCAGACTCAAGTCATCCTCTGTCTCAGCCTCCCAAAGTGCTGGAATGACAAGTGTGATCCACTGCGCCCAGCCATCTTGCAAGATTATTTCCGGTTATTTCATACCTGTACATGAAATTCAGCGGTGAACACAGCTCTGCTGTCCCTATGGAAGGTTTAAGTTTCAAGAACATTCTGGTACCTCCAAGAAATTCTTCCCTAGGGACCCAGGCCCTCCACCAACCTGTCCACCCAAGGAAGCACCCCTTGGGTCACCTGCCTCAGTCTCCCAAAGTACTGGGATGACAGGTGTGATCCACTGAACCCAGCCATCTTGCAAGATTATTTCCAATTATTTCATGGCTGTACACATCACCAACTACCGTGTTTTAGTTTCAGTTTAGGGAAGGGAGACATTGCGGGGGGTCCTGCCCTGCAAGGGTCGGAGGTCCCTTTGAGGTGTGGCAGTGTTGGCGATTTACAAAAGAGAGAAGACAATGGAGAGAGAGAAAGGGACTGGACTCCTTCTTAGTAAGCAGAAGCCGTTTAATGGGTGTAATCCCAGGGCTTTTATCCCCAAACTCTGCAAGTCATCATCACAGGAAACAAAAGTTAGCATGTGCCTTTCACATGAACAGGTCCAGGTGCACAAAGGACACCCCCCACTCTCAAGCAAATGTTTTTTCATACATAAGGAAGAACATGAGAAAGAACAACCACAAATTGTCTTTTTGTATCTTATGCTAGCTTAATGTTCCCCAAACCAATTTCTTATGTGCCCTTAATTGTATTACAAATACATCATCTTGAATTAACATCACTCAATGTCTAAACCCGAAACCACCATAGTGAATTATTAACTTCTTCTATTCTGTGCTGATTCAAACTAGTTTTTATTAAAAGAATTGCTGCTATGGTTACACTCTTCTAGCACCAGCTGACCTAATTCAAACTTCACTGGTCACCCTAAATCAAACTGAACTAGCCATACTTGGGATAAAAAAAAATGGTTACTTAAATTTTCTTTAATCTATAGAAACTATTCTATGAATTTCTAAAATCACATCAAGAGAACCTGTGACTTGCACTAAGGCTCCTCAATGTGACTCAAGGTTAAAGTTAAATTGTTTAAAAGCAAAAACCATAAACTGTGGAAAATGGGAACAATAGACTCCCAAGTTAGCTGTGTTTGTTCCGGATTCAGAGTCCTCTGTTAGAGCCAGCAGGAGACTTTCCTGGTTGCTTGTGCCAAGTGGAAAAAGGGGAAAGGGAATGAGGTCAACAGCTCCCAAACCCATCCTAGTGGTCACGGGGTCCATGGCCCTCCCTGATCCCTAATGCTCAGTGAGACTCCATGGCTGGCTCCCAACAAGACATCATACATCCTGCTTCTTGGTGACAGGACTCACCAGGATTTGTTTCTGTGAGCTGCCTCACTTTCTGCCCCTGGCATGCCTCACAATGTGAGGTGAGACTGAATAGGCTTGCAGAGAGAGAGAGAGAGAGAGAGAGAGAGCTTTCCATCTGATCCTCT
The DNA here is from genome assembly GCF_000164805.1 of Carlito syrichta. Lineage (NCBI taxonomy): Eukaryota > Metazoa > Chordata > Mammalia > Primates > Tarsiidae > Carlito > Carlito syrichta. Next base: position 9,002 of record NW_007046565.1, read on the forward strand.
TGTCTTTCTTCTTGTCAAACCTGTAACATGAAGCCATCAGTAACCTTATGGACGACAGACTGCACAGTGATCTCTCCAGGACTTTC
>NW_007046566.1:0-334 GCF_000164805.1 Carlito syrichta
TATGCATTGGCAAAATCAAATTTGGCAATACTTATAACAGTTACAAATGTATACACCCTTCAACCAAACATCCCAACTTTTAAGTGTATTACCTTGTGATACCTCTTCATATGCTCAAGAAAACATACTTAAGGAAGCCATTGCAACATTATATATATGTGTGTGTGTGTGTGTGTGTGTGTGTGTGTGTAATGAAGACTATATATGTAATGAAGACTAAATAAAAATAAGAAATAATCTAAATTTCATTATCAGGAGAATAAATAAATCTATCGTAATATATTCATAAAATAGAATATACATATTTCAGTAATTCAATATTTTCAATATATTC
>NW_007046567.1:0-315 GCF_000164805.1 Carlito syrichta
CTAATCATTCCATTCCTCTCCGTTCGATTCCACTCCATTTCTTTCCAATCCAATCCTCTCCATTTCATTCCATTTCCTTCATTTCCATTCCATTCCATTCAATTCCATTCATCTCCATTCCATCCCATTCGATTTCATTGCATTCCTCTCCAGTTCATTCCTCTCCATGACATTCCATCCAATTCCATTCCATTCCATTTCAATCCATTCCATTCCATTCCATTCCTTCCCTCTCCATTCCATTCCATTCCACTCTACTCCATTTCATTTCACTCTACTCCATTTCATCTATTCCTCTGCATTCCATTTCATTCC
>NW_007046568.1:0-394 GCF_000164805.1 Carlito syrichta
AGGTAGCTAGCTAGTTAAGTCAGCTGGCTATAGAGCTGACTAGCTAGATAGCTAGGCTGTGAAGTCAAGCCTACTAGACAGCTGGTTACCTCATTAAGTCAACTAGTAATGTCAGATGGCTAGCCAGCTGGCTGGCTAGGTAGTAAGCTAGTTAAGTAGCTGGCTAGCTAGCTGGCTAGCTAGTTAAGTCAGCTGGATTATTCAGCTGGCTGGCTAGGTAGCGACCTAATTATGTCAGCTGAAAGTAAGCTGAAGAGCTGGTTAAGTCAGCTAGTTAATTCAGCTGGCCATCCAGCTGGCTAGCTAAGTAAGATAGTTAAGTCAGCTGACCAGTCAACTGGCTAGCCAGGTAGCTAGCTAGTTACATCAGCTGGCTAGCCAGCTGCCTATGAGT
>NW_007046569.1:0-327 GCF_000164805.1 Carlito syrichta
AACTGAATGGAAAGGAATAAATGGAAGTGAATTAGATTTTATGTAATGTAATGGAATAAAGCAGTGAAATGGAATGGAGAGGAATGGAATGGAGTGAAATAAAGAGGAATGAAATGGAAGGAATGCAGTGTAATACTGGAATATAATGTAATGTGGAGGAATGGTATAGAGAGGAGTGGAATGGATTGGAATGGAATCGAATCGAATCGAATCAAATGGAGAGAAATGGATTGGAATAGAGTGGAGTAAAATGGCATTTAGAGGAATGTAATGGAGTGAAATGAAGAGGAATGGAATGGGGTGCAATGGAATGGAATGGAAAGAAAT
>NW_007046570.1:0-324 GCF_000164805.1 Carlito syrichta
CCAGCCACATCCCCAACTTTGGCAGGGCAGGGGGCAGTGGGGGAGAATCGGGACAAGCCCTATTCCACTGCCTGACGTCCTCATCCACTGCAGGAGAGAGACAGCCCAAGCAGATGGCACCTGCTGCTTCCCCCGCGGCGCTCGTGGGTGGGGAGGGGCGCCGCTGCTTGGGATGTTGGCACATGCTGGCACATTTCATCTTCCCCTCTGCCTAAGAAGTAGTTGTGAGGAAAGGGAAACGGAGGCACAGAGGACCCAAGTGCATCGCCTAAAGGCAGAGCCAGAATCAAACCCTGTCTGGCGTCTGGGTGGGGTCTGGTCCGC
>NW_007046571.1:0-418 GCF_000164805.1 Carlito syrichta
ATCAGGTGAGAAAGAGACACAGGGCCAGGAAGAGGTGAAGAAAGACACGTAAGAAAGATTCCCTAAAGAGTACTGATAGCTACACAGAGACAGGCTGATAAAATCAAGAAACAGTGTAAGTCAGAAGGTAAACAACAAACGTGATCTAAACCAACAGTTACAATGATAAAATCATAAGTAAAAATAAACAAAAGAGAGAAGTGCGAGAGGGAAAACTGATATACATACCAACTATCAGGTGAGAAAGAAACACAGGGCTGGGAAGAAGTGAAGAGAGACACGTAAGAAAGATTCCCTAAAGAGTACTGATAGCTACAGAGAGAGACAGGCCAATAAAATTGAGAAACAGTGTAAGTCTGAAGGTAAACAACAAACGTGATCTAAACCAACAGTTACAATGATAAAATCATAAGTCAAA
>NW_007046572.1:0-368 GCF_000164805.1 Carlito syrichta
TCAGCTTTCTAACTAGTTAAGTCAGCTGGTTAAATCAGAAGGCTAAGTAGTTTGCTAATGGGTTAAGTCAGCTGGTTGAGTCAGCTAGTTAACTAGTTAGCTAATGGGTTAAGTCAGCAGTTTGAGTCAGCTAGCTAGCTCATTAGCTAATGAGTTAAGTCAACTGGTTGAGTCATCTATCTAGCTCATCAGCTAATGAGTTAAGTCAGCTGGTTGAGTCATCTATCTAGCTCATCAGCTAATGAGTTAAGTCAGTTGATTAACTCATCTAGCTTGCACTTTAGCTAACATGTAATCTAACTTGTTATCATGATGGTTAATCCAGCTAGCAAGCTAGGTAGCTAACTATTAAAGTCAGCTGGTTAGCT
>NW_007046573.1:0-344 GCF_000164805.1 Carlito syrichta
AAAAAAAAAAAAAATAGCCAGGCATGGTAGCAAGTGCCTATAGTTCCAGGTACTTGGAAGGCTGAGATGGAAGACGGATCACCGGAGCCCAGCAGGTTGAGGCTGGGGTGGCCATGAGCCTGCCACTGCACTCCAGTCTGGGCGATGGAGTTAGACTCCAATACAAAAAAAAAGAGACTAGGCGTGGTGGCTCAGCACTTTGGGAGGCTGAGGCGAGTGGATCGCCTGAGTCCGTGAGTTCAAGACCAGCTCGGGCAACTTGGCAAAACCTCGTTTCTATCATAAATAAAAAAATAATAATAATAAAAATAACCAGGCATGGTAACAGGTGCCTGTAGATCCAG
>NW_007046574.1:0-372 GCF_000164805.1 Carlito syrichta
AGCTCATTAAGTCAGTTGGCTATACAGCTGGTTAGCTAGTTAAAAAGCTAGTCAAGTCAGGTGGCTATCCATCTGGATAGCTAGTTATTTTAGCTTGTTAACTAGGCTAGTTAGCTATGAAGCTAGCTATATAAGTCAGTTAGTTATGTCAGCTAGCTAGGTAGATAAAACAGCTAGTTAAGTCAGCTGGCTAGCTAGATAGCTCACTAGGTAGCTAGCTAGTTGACCCAGCTAGTTAAATCACCTGGCTAGCTAGGTAGCTAGCTGTATAATTCAGCTAGTTAAGTCAGCTTGCTTGCTAGTTATGTCAGTGAGGTAACTCAGCTGGTTAGCCAACTGCCTAGCTGTGAAGAAAGCTAATTAAGTCAACTG
>NW_007046575.1:0-332 GCF_000164805.1 Carlito syrichta
CGGGAGGGGCGCGAGGGAAAGGGCTTGCCCGGGACGCAAGTCGGGGCTGGGGAGCGGCCAGGCGCCTCGTCCTTATCACACAGGGGCCCTTAGAGACTTCTGCAAGCGAGCCGGGCACGAGCTGCGGAAAGGCGCCGTCTCGAACTTGGAGGGCACGGGCAGCTCCAGGGCAATGAGACGGAGAGAACTCGAATAAACGATTCCGTGTCAATGGCCGCGCGGGAGAAGCCAGGGGCTGGGTGACACCGGACGGGGTCCCGGGACGCACGGAAACTTTGGAACTGGCCGGGCGCGGTGGCTCAGCCTGTCTTCCCAGCACTTTGGGAGGCCGA
>NW_007046576.1:0-350 GCF_000164805.1 Carlito syrichta
TGGTTAAGACAGCTAGCTAGGTAGTTAGCTAGTCAGCTGGTGAGCAAGCCAACTAAATAGTTGACCTGTTGGCCTGCAAGCTAGCCGACAATTTAGTTGACCTGTTGGCCAGTGAGTGAGCTGACTAGGTTGCTGAACAGTTTGCAGGCAAGCAAGCTGAATAATTAGCTGACCTGATGGAAAGCGAGCAATCGCACTAGTTATCTGACCAGATAGCTGAGTTGATAGCTGACAAGTTAGCTAAGTAACTAGCTGATTTGCTGGCTGACTTAACTAGCTAGCTGACTAGGTAGCTGGCTATCTAGCTGACATAACTAGCTAGCAAACAAGCTACCTAACTCTCTAGATTG
>NW_007046577.1:0-976 GCF_000164805.1 Carlito syrichta
ACTAGCTAGATACCTACCTAACCAGCTGACTTAACTAGCTGACTTAACTAACTAGCTACCTAGATAGCCAGCTGGCTGGCCAACTGACTTAACTAGCTGATTTAACTAGCTAGCCAGCTGGCTGGTCCACTGACTTAACTTGCTGACTTAACTAGCAAGCCAGCTGCCTGGCCAGCTGAATTAACTAACTTAACTATTTAACTACCTAACTAGCCAGCTGCAAAGCCAGCTAAATTAACAAGCTGACTTAAATAGTTAGCCAGCTGGCTAGCCAGCTGACTTAACTAGCTTGCTACCTAGCTACCCATCTAGTAAGCCAGCTGACATAACTAGTTGACTTAACCTGCTAGCCAGTTGACTCAACTAGCTGAATTAACAAGTTAGCCAGTTGACTAACCAGCTGACTTAAGTAGTTCTCTCCCTAGCTAGCTAGCTGGCTAGCCAGCTGACTTACCTAGCTGAGTTATTTAGCTTGTCAGATGGCTTTCCAACTGACTTAAGTAGCTCACCACTTAGCTAGACATCTGGCAAGTCAGCTGACTTAACTAGCTGATGTAAAGGGCGGGCCTGCATGCTAGTCAGCTGAATTAACTACCTTATTATATATCTATCCAGCTAGCTAGCCAGCTGACTAAACTAGGTGACTTAATTAGCTAGCCAGAAGTCTAGCCAGCTGTCTTAATTAGCAAGCTACCTAGCTAGCCAGCTGGCTAGCCAACTGACTTACCTAGGTGACTGAACTAACTAGCCAGTGGATTCGACAGCTAACTTAACTATTTAGCTACCTATGTAGCCAGCGGTCTAGTCACCTGACTAAACTAGGTGACTTAACTAGCTAGCCTGCTGGCTAGGAGGTTGGCTTTAACAGCTTATGAAACTAGCCAGCCCGTTGGATAGCCAGCTGACTTAACTAGCTAGCCAACTATGTATCCCACTGGCTTGCCAGCTGACTTAACTACCTAGGGACCTAGCTAAC
>NW_007046578.1:0-320 GCF_000164805.1 Carlito syrichta
TTCTGACATCACACAACCTACCTAGGTTGGAACAAGAAGAAATTGAGACCCTAAATAGATAAATAACAATCAAGGAAATCGACTACATAATAAGAAAACTTCCTACAAAAAAAAGCCCTGGTCCAGATGGCTTCCAACAGAAGTCTATAAGACATTCAAGGAGGAGCTGATACCAATCCTACTGAAGGTATTCCAGGCGATTGAAAAAGTGGAACTCTCCCCAAATCATTTTACAAAGCCAACATCACATTGATACCCAAACCAGATAAAGATCCAACAAAGAAAGAGAACTATAGGTCAATATCTTTGATGAACATAGA
>NW_007046579.1:0-897 GCF_000164805.1 Carlito syrichta
GAGTGGCCACTGCACTCCAGTCTGGGCGAGAGTGAGACTCCAACTCAAAAAAAAAAAGAAGAAGGATGGGAAGCAATACATTATGCAAACATTAATCAAAAGGAAGTGCAAGTGGCTATATTAATATCAAAGTAGATTTCAGAGCAAAGTAAATTACAAGAACAGAAATGGACATTGCATAATATAATATATAAAGAAAAAACTGATAAAACTGAAAGAAGAAACAGACAAATTTGCAATTACACTTGGGGACTTCAACAGCCCTCTCGCAACAATTAGTAGAAAAATCACAAAGAAAATCAGCAAAGATGTAGAAGTCAACACCACCATAAACAAATAGGATCTAACTCACATTTATAAAACACTCCACCTCACAAAAGTAGCATGCCCATTCTTCTCAAGTGCCCATAGAACATACAAAGAGATAAATCATATCCTAAGCCATGAAACAAACCTCAGCAAATTTTTAAAAATTGAAATCACATAGATTGTATTATGCAACCACAGTGGAATTAAACTAGGAATCAATAACAGAAAAATAATAGGAAAATAAATAATGCATTTCTAAATAATCCATAGATCAAAGAGGAAGTCTCAAGAGAAATCAAAAAGAGAAATTAAACTGAATGAAAATGAAAACACAACATATCAAAATTTGTGGGACACAGTTAAAGCAGTGCTTTGAGGGAAATTTGTAGAACTAAGTTACACATTTTTAAAGTTTAAGTCTTGAATTAAAAATCTAAGCTCCCACCTCAAGAACTTGGGGGGTGGCAAGAGCAAAATAAGTCCAAAGCAAGTAGAAGGAAGGGAATAATAAAGGGAGGAGGAGAAATCAGTGAAATTGAAAACTAAAAAAAATAGACAAATAAGTGAACAAAATATTAGTTATTTGAG
>NW_007046580.1:0-435 GCF_000164805.1 Carlito syrichta
GCCAGGCTCAGTGGCTCAGCCGGGCATCCCGCGCCTTTGGGAGGCTGAGGTGAGTCTATGGCCTGAGCCCGCGGGTTCGAGACCCGCCTGGGCAGCGAGACCTCATCTCTACAATAAACCAAAAAATCAGCCGGGCGTGGTAGCGCGTGCCTGTAATTCCAGCTACTCGGAAGGCTGAGGTGGAAGGATCGCTGGAGCCCAGCAGGCGAGGCTGCAGTGGCCGGGAGCGGTCGCTGCACTCCAGTCCGGGCCACTGAGACTCCAACTCAAAAAAATTAATAAAAATAAATAAAAAATTTAAAGATTCCCATGGGATCTGTGTACGCATGAAAGTTGTAGAAGCACTGACCTAGTTTTTTATTTTTCCTTTCTTCTTTGCTGTTTTTTTTTTTTCTTTTTTTTTGAGTTGGAGTCTCGCTCTGTCGCCCAGACTGG
>NW_007046580.1:644-40759 GCF_000164805.1 Carlito syrichta
GGTCTCGAACCCTCGGGCTCAGGCGATCCACTCACCTCAGCCTCCCAAAGGCGCGGGATTACAGGCTGAGACACCGAGCCCGGCCCCTCCTACTTTTAATGCAGCTGGCTAGTAGTCACATATTCTTCATATTAGGTATTGTGGATTTGGGATGTTATCCTGAGCCTTCAATGAGCTGTCATTCAGCTGCTGAGTTTTCTCCTTGAGGGTGAGAGGGAAACTGTGGTATGAGTTTTCCTTTCTTACCTGGCAAATATGATCCCATCCAAAGAACCATCTCCCAGAGATGCTGATAAGGTCATTTTAAAAACAAACACGCAAACAAAAATTCAAGATTAACCACATTGTCTTCAGCTTTGGAACCCTCTAAGAAAAAGCACCAAAAACAATTCTTTTTTCAATCCAACATAAATGCTAGTCCCAACCTATTGCTGGCCATACAGTACTTTGGAATCATGACTCAAAGGAACATGGAAGATAAGAACTTTTGTTTTAGTTATTGAAATATCCTCAGAAAACACATTGGAAATAGTACCAAGACTATATATACTATATACTACCAAGACTGCCCATCATGAACTGAAGCCGGCTCACAGATATGTTTTATTCAGCTCTCATAATGTTTCTTTAAAAGACTTTTTTTTTTTTTTTTTTTGAGTTGGAGTCTCACTCTGTCACCCAGACTAGAGTGCAGTGACTGCTCCCGGCCACCACAGCCTTGACCTGCTGGGCTCCGGCAATCCTTCTGCCTCAGCCTTCCGAGTAGCTGGAACTACAGGTGCGCGCTACCACACCCAGCTAATTTTTGATTTATTGTAGAGATGAGGTCTCACCAAGTTGCCCAGGCAGGTCTGGAAGCCCAGGGCTCAGGCAATCCACTCACCTCAGCCTCCCACGGCGTGGGATTACAGGCTGAGCCACCAAGCCCGGCTTCTTTAAAAGATTTAAAATGAGTGTTGATACCTAAGAATTGAGAGATTGTAACTTAAAAGCCAGATTACTGACATCTATTGAAAAACCAGAGTGCCTGGCAATGCTAGGAACACATTTCAAGGAGCCTGAAGCCTGGGGCTACTAGAGCTTTAGAAGACTCATGTCTCTTGGACACAACCCCACCTTACCTCCACTTTCCTCATTTACATTACCTGCCTGGACCTTGTGGGCTAGACAAATCAAAGCAGATGGCACTGACCGGCAATGTAACATGTTCTTGACCTCTCTCACAGCAGGTCCTAGTGCTGAAATGCAGCCTTGAACTTCTGTTGACTAGTACTTGGGGGCATTCCTTTCTCTCCCCTCTCTCTGTGTCCCTGACATTGTTAGGTCCTGTACATAGTATCTTCTCTATTCCTGTTGTTTTCATTCAGTCAAACTTGAATCCAGTCTTATTTTTTACAGAGGAAGAAACTGAAGTTTTCTGGACATTCTAGCATAGTATGTAAGACCACTCAAGTTAACTTGTCTTTGAGTCTCAGTGCTACAATTTACCCTCTGTGTGATCTGAAAGAAGTTTCTAAACACTCTTGAGATAGTATTTCCTTTAAAAGTGAGCTATTAAATCTACCTACCTGCTTCATGGAATTGTGTGATAATTAAATAAGTTGATTCATATAAATCGCATAGCACTCAGTAAATGAAGATATTGTTGTTATAGCTCAAAGAAGTTGCATAGCTTGCCCAAATCCACATAGCTATTAAATGAGAGAGCAGATATTTATCTTTTTTCATTATTATTTATTTTTATTTTAAAGATGTGGGGTACAATTCAGAGTTAGGTATACAAATCGTCATCATATAGGTATCGTTTGGACCTCCCAGGCAATTTCCGGCTATTGCCAATCCCTTTGTTATAATATTATGGTAAATGAGAGCTTATATTTAAACCCTAGACTGCCCTCATTCCTTCACTTATGTCATTTCCACTAAGCCACATTGTTTTTATCTCTATAGACCTTACAGACTTAGATTCATCTTTTAAAAATTGCTTTAAATCTTACTAAAAGATAGAATCTTGTCTTTATTATTTCCTTTCTTCTAATTTTGGTTCTTGATTTTTCTAACTTCTTAAGATAAAACCAAATCATTAATTTTATGTCTTTTTCCTTAAAAAATAAATATTTAAATTTATATATCTCCCTGCAAGTATTGTTTTAACTTCATACTATAAATTTTGATATGTTGTGCTTTTATTTTCATTCATTTCAAAATATTTTCTAATTTTCTTATAATTTCTTCTGTGATTCATAGGTTATTAAAAAGTGTATTTTTGAATTTTCAAATATTTGAAAATTTTTAGATATATTTTATTAGTAATTTCTAAGTTAATTCTATTATAATCAGAGAACATTATCATTTCAATTCTTTTAAATTTATTAAGACTTATTTTATGGCCCAACATAAAAAGAATATGTATATGTGTATGATGCTATTGTTGGGTCCAGAAATGTTAATTGAGTTAGTTGGTTGACAGTGTTATTCAAATCTCTTATTTCCATAACTAATTTTATTTTGGGTCAACTTGTCCTGTGAATTATTGAGAGAGGAGTGTTAAGATCTCCAACCATAGTTGTGATTCTATTTCTCTATTTCTCAATTCAGTTCTATCAATTTTTGCTTAATGTGTTTTAAACTTCTGTTATTAGGTGCATATACATTTAAGATTGTCATGTCTTCCTATGAATTAACCCTTTTATCATTAGTCTATTTAATATAACCCCTTCAGCTTTCTTATGACTACAGTCACATGTATATATTTTTTCAGATCTTACTTTATCTGCCTTTTTATTTAAAGTGAATTTCTTATAGATAGTGTACAGTTGAGCTTTACATTTTTGCCCACTCTGACAATCTCTGCCTTTTAACTGGAGTGCTTAGACCATTTAAATTTAATGCAGTTATGAATATGGTTGGGTTTAAATCTACCATCTTGCTTTTGTGGGGGAGGGATCCTTTTTCCGTTTGCTTTTGAATTGTATATTTTTAGTATTTCATTTTACTTCCTCTACTAGCTTGTTATCTTTATCTCTTATTTTAAAGTGATTGCTCTAAGATTTAAAATGTGTTCCTTTTACTCATCACAGGATATACAGCATTATACTACTTCAGGTATAGCCTGAAGAACTGTGTATTCTTACTCACAACCCTATTTTTTATTTTTTGCTATTGTTGTCATAAAGCCCACAATATATAACACCTTATTTAAGCAAAAAGTAATTTTAAATGGATCATATATTTAAATGTAAAAGCTGAGACCAAAATTTCTAAGGGAAAACAAGATAAAATTTTTACCAATTTGAAGAAGACAGAGGTTTATTTGACAGAACACACAAAAAAGCAAAAGGGAGCTGGGCTCGGTGGCTCAGCCTGTAATCCCGTGCCTTGGAAGGCTGAGGTGAGTGGCCTGCCTGAGCCCACGGGTTCGAGACCCGCCTGGGCAACTTGGTGAGACCTCATCTCTACAATAAATCAAAAATCAGCCGGGCGTGGTAGCGCGCGCCTGTCATTCTGGCTACTCGGAAGGCTGAGGCGGAAGGATTGCCGGAGCCCAGCAGGTCGAGGCTCCAGTCTGGGCGATGGAGTGAGACCCCAACTCAAAAAAAAAGAAAAGTAAAAGCCAAACAACAGACTAGGGAAAAGTATTTGCAACATCTGTCTATGAAAAAGGACACAAAATTAAGCTATATAACGAACTTTTATAATGAAACAGAGAAACAATATACTAAAAATATTGAAAACACACACACACACATACACACACACACACACACACACACACACACACACACATTTGATTGGCCAGTGTGCATATGAGATATTTGATATCATTGGTCATCAGGGAATTACACATTAACCACAATGGCATACCAACATTCATCCACTAGGAGGGCTAAAATTTTAAAGACTGTCCCCAAATAAAGTGTTGTGCAGATGTGGAACAACTAGAATTCTCATTCTTTGCTAGTAGGAATGTAAATGGCACAGTTTGCAAACTGTTTGGAAATTTATTTATTTATTTTTTGAGGGGTTGGAGTCTCACTCTGTAGCCCAGACTGGAGTGCAGTGGCACGCTCCCAGCCACCGCAGCCTTGACCCACTGGGCTCTGGCGATCCTTCAGCCTCAGCCTTACGAGTAGCCAGAACTATAGGCGTGCGCTACCACACCCGGCTAATTTTTGATTTTACTGTAGAGATGAGGTCTCGCCAAGTTGCCCAGGCGGGTCTCAAACCCGTGGGCTCAGGCAATCCACTCACCTCAGCCTACCAAAGCGCGGGATTACAGGCCGAGCCATCAAGCCCGGCTGGAAATGTTTTTAATAGAGTCAAACTTATACTTATCCTATGCCCCAATAGTTCTACTCTATTTACCTGAGGGAAATAAGAACATATGTCAGCAAAACTCTTCAAAACAAATATTCATTTATAAGTAGCCAAAACCTAGAAACTTCTCAATGTCCACAAACAGGTGAAGAAAAAATTGTGATATATTCATACAAAAAAATACACTCAACCATAAAAAGTAACAGCAATAAAATAACTAATAATATACACAACAACATCAATTATCTTCACAGACCTGTTAAGCAAAAGAAGTTAGACATAAAAGAATGCATGCTATTAACTGCATTTATGTGAAATTCTAGAACTAGCAAAACTTATTAATGGTGATAGAAGTTGGACCAGTGGTTGCCTGTGGGATAGGATTAACTGAAGGAATGCAAGTGACTTTCCGAAGGGATAAAAATATTCTATATTGGGACAGCAGTTAGACAGATGTATATATTTGTCAAAACTCATCAAACTGTACACTTAAAACTGTGCATTTTATTGGTATAAATTATACTTCAATAAAGTTGATTTAATACATTTCCCTCCCATTGGAACAGCCTACAGCAGAATATAACTGCCAAAGAAAAGATGGATGCAAAATGAGTCCTGCTGGAAAAGCAGACAGCAGCAGCAGCCTCAGTCAGCCCTTCCAGCAAGCAGCTGACATCCTGCAGGGTATATTAGAACAGGGCAGGGTCTTTCAAAGAAATAAAGTGACTGACAAATGCATGGTGTTAGAGGATGCACTTTGAGCAATAGAGCAACTGCCCGGGTAACATCCCAGCCCTCAGTCATAAGTGCCCTGACAGAAGAAGTGGATATTTTCACAGCGGCAGTGAAAATGGATGGGTCATGATGATTTGGAGCATACAAGGGTTTCCACTGTGCTGGGAAAAAAATAGTGTCCAGCAAAACCAAATTTTTCCTTTAACCACAGAAGTTGAGAATTTGTTTTTGTTGGTGGTGGTGTTGATGTGTACGTATGCATGTGCATTTTAACCAGCTTCTTAGGGAAGGAAATCTGGAGTCAGGAATCAGAATTACCCAGAGCCTTTATAGTCAGCTAACCTGCATCTAGTTCTCCTTCAAGAGTGTAGGCTCAGACATTCTCCTGTTCTCTTCATGATTTCTTTAGGCAAGAGCAAGATGTAAATAGAGCATTTGGGTGTACGATTCTTAAAGCGTTTCTAAAACCAAGTTAACTGCAATAAATTCTGTGTTAATAAAGTTTATTTCTTTCTGGGTAGAATACGAAACGTAAAGCAAAATTCTGGTATCTTTTCCATTTCTTCTATGATACCAAACTCAGGTCAGATATACCTACAGACCACATTAGCTGGGTATCAGACCGTATGTCAATATAGATATTCCCCTATACAGAGGGGAAAACCTTGGCAAACTCTCTTAATGAGAACATGAACCAATACTGTTCAGTCTGCCTTGAGAATTGCAATGCAGTCCAGACTTTACCTTCCTTAAAAAGATCCAGTTTCAGCATTCACAGCTGAAACTGCAAGAAACTAATAGTCATTGTACAATTCCATTTGACTGTAATTAATATGTAGTACTTTTACTGCTTTGTGGCATTTTTTTCAGGCTTGTTTTTATCCTTTGAGTAAGTTACCCTTTATTCTTGAACAGTCTTCAAGTTCCTGCCCCAGCTTACACAAGAGAGACAGTGCCCATCTACTTGATTAGAAAGAAGTTCTAAGAACAAAATACATGCTGGCAAGAAGCCACACATCCAAGCAAGATTCCTTGCACACAAAATTCCCAGATCCAGTGGGTTGGAGCTGGAGCTGAGCTTGAAGCTTAGAAAAGTGAGCAGAGAGGACAAGTGGGATCTTCCTGATTGAGAGCTGGGGCAGGAGTATCGCCAAGAAAAGCAATGAAGCTAGAGTGAGGGTGTTCACTAGCCATAGAAAATTTCCTGCTTGGTGTAATTTAAAGAGCCCCTTCTAACACCAGTCACTTCCAGTGGCCATCCTGCTGCACAAAGACACAATTGTTCATGTGTATCATGTCTAGTCTAAGGGCCCAGGACCTTTCAGGGAAATTACATAGTCCATATGGTTTATTAGCGCAAGATGTGTACTTGTCACCTCTCAAAAAAGTACAACTGGGACAAGGGTGAGTTAGTCTTGATGAGAGAAGAAGTGTTAAGGAGATGATGAGAGAAGAAGTCTTGATGAGAGAAGAAGTGTTAAGTTAGTCTTGATGAGAGAAGAAGTGTTGGGATGAGAGAAGTGTTAAGCCAGGCTCAGAGAAGTATCAGTGTGCAAGTACTGGACAGGAACAACAGGACATGCTCTACTGTACATCTCTACTCTTCTTCCTCATTATGACTTATTTGTATGACTGCCTTGCCATTGGTACAATCGCCTCCTCACCCCCATCCTCCAGGTCCTGTTTTCCATTCAACTGTGATTTGATGAATTGTTGGCAGCAGAGACCATGTAATACATGCACACAAAGACTATGAAACCAAGAACTTCCACTTCTGGCCATGACAGAGTACCTGTAACCCAACTTGTTTCCCCATCATAAACTACTAGAAAACTGAACAGAATATACAAAACAACTGTTTTCAGACATTGAACAACAGGTAGCATGAGAACATAATCCCAGAAAGAAGAGAAATAACAAAGGTGAGCCCCACAACCACCCCAGCTTTCTGCCTGGAAGCACTTTCCGGACCTCAGTACACAGAGAAAGACGCCAAGCAGAGCATGTTGGTGAATTAAGGAGACAGAGAATATAATTTAGAGAAACTGGAGAAGCTTTGCAAGGTAGAATACTGGCGAGAAAAGAGCTGTGCAAAGTAAGAACTCCAGAAATCTGCACAGGTGTATCTTTGAGTCTCTGACTGAAAACTAGGCTGTGTATTTTCAGAGTGTTACTTTATAGGACTGGACAAAGGACAGCTGCCTGTGAGCTGTAAGCTAAACAATTCCTCGAGCTCACACAAGGCTGAGACATAATTTAGTTCCAACCAGCCAGAGTGGAAAGGCCAGGTAAAAATCTCAGGGCATTTAAAAGGACTAAACTAGCCCTAGAATGCAGTCCACTCTAATAAAGCTTAAAACAACCCTCCAAAAAATAAATTTGATCCTCAAATAGAATCCACAACTTTCTGCAAAAGCAAAGTCCAACTCTCTTCAAAGGAAGACAACAAAATCCAGATACTCAACAAAGGAAAATTTACCGTCTCTAGTACACAATTAAAAATTACTATACATGCCAATAAATAATAAACAGTAGTATATAGCCAGGAGAAAAAATAGGTCATAGAAACGAACATGAAAAACCTACATCCTTAGGTATACTTTTGTCTGCTATCCAAATTCCTCTTCTCACAACTAACAATTGATTTTACCCTGTCAAACTTTCTGAATATGAAGTTACTTATATCTATTTCCCATATAATGTGCTTAACATCTAACTAACCAAACACTTACAAAAAGTCCTTAGAGGTCAGCTGATAGCCTCTGCCTTGGAAGATGCAAACACTGAGTTTGCTTGCATACGAGAAAAATAACTGCTCACTTACAGAACATGAGAATAATAAATACTTGATGAATTCCTTCCAGGGAGTTGATGCACCCACTTCTTTTTCAGCCTCTCTGAGCTTTGTAAAAGTGTCTCTCATCTTTACTTCTTCACCCCATGCCTATAGTGATTTCAAAGTAAAAGAATTGGAAACCCACACAGCAAATGTTGACAAGTTCCCGGAAGAGGAAAGTAGAAAAATGCAAAAATGAGACTCATTTAGATGGTGCCTTGGTTTTCTCTATTATTCTCAGGAAACTATACTAAATTATTTGCTTTTCTTTAATGAACACATAAAAAAGTGGCCTAACACTCAATAACTGTGATTTTACAAATAGTTACCTAGCACAGCCTATAGAAAGAGGCAGTAACCAGGTTCATAGAATACATTGTCCCAAGAACAGGTGGGAAGAGAAATTTTTTCCATCAGAACTTCTAAACAGTAGTTTGGGAACATAGACTTTGCTTAGTTTCATTAAAAATGTGATCAGTTCAAATGTAGGCCTTTATTTTAAAGGTAATAATGCCCCCAACCCCTACTCCCACACAAGGCTCTTTAATGTGAGTTAGGTGCCAAAGCAAGGCTCTAGCCGTAAGAGGGATGCTTGTTCACTCTCAGAATATGCTGAGGCCCGCTGAATTGCAGAACCACACAATAGCTCCAAATGTTATTATGCTGCATGTCCTGGAGTTTAAGTGGCTTCTGCAGTGCCTCTTACTCATGTCATAGTGTGGGTGGCAGTGTTCTGGCCAACAGTGACCATGGGATTGAATGACTTTTATAATCATTTCACTAGGTTCTGAAAGTTATCCAGAGCTGACAGCACAGAGCTGCATACGGATGCTAATTAGAAGGGCAGCTCAAGCTATTTCCTATATAATGAGGGGAAGTACTCCTGATTTAACTTGCACCTACTAGTGTTCCCTGTGGAGTTTTTGGAGGGAAGTGATCGCCTCATTACTGCAAAGCATTAACTTGGTGTGTGCTTAGTTGTCGCTGCCATAGTTTTTTTCCTCCTCTGAACTCTGCATAAGTCAAAGGGTTATTTGTTCCCAAATGCTTCGAGCTTCTTTTATGTATTCTATTAAGATGACTGCTTAACTTCCAAGAGTCAAATGTGAAACATAGAATCTCAATAGTTAATCTAACATTTTCCTCAATGTTTGAATTCCCTTGTCAACATACACTATATGTGTTTGGTCTCTGCTCGATAGTCACCAGAGAGGGAACTCACTATCTCACTGGGAAGCCCATTTCTCTATTAAGAAAGTTCTTAAAATTGAACTGAAGTCTCTTTTCTACTTATTGGTTCTAATTTTTCCTTCTGCCATGCAAGAAACAAATTTACTCCAGTTTGCAAATTATAGATCTTGATGTGTCATACTCTGCCTAAACTCAGCAACCACTCCCCAAGCCATCAGTCCCCAAATGTCCTCTCCTTTAGTCAGTGATACCGTAATAGAACTTTGATGCTCTTTATTTTTTCCATTCCCATTCTTTTTCTGGTTTTTACATTTTTTCTCCATTCTTCTTTCCTTCTTCTCCTTTTTTCTTTTCTTCCTTCCCTCTCTCCCTCCCTCCTCCCTTCCTTTCCTCCTTCCTTCCTTCTTCCCTTCTCTCTCCCTCCCTTCCTTCTTTCCTTCCTCCCTTTCATTCATTATTCATTCATTCATTAAAAAATATACACAATTTGGAAACATTTTTCAGAAACACCATCACATGCCTCCAAAATTCTCTATGGTTTCTTTAGTAGTTCTAGACTCAGATCTGCTCCTCATAAACATTGCTTTCTTGCCATAAAAATAAGATCCTATTTACCTAAGGAATCATGGTAAAAAGTTTTCTCTGGGGTCTTATTTTTTCCAGAATGTTAATATCTACTGGAGCTAGACCTCAACCTTCCATTTCATGATACATCTGCTTTCTTCTGAGCACAAAATAGAGCTGAGAGTCAAGACAATTATTTAATGAATTAAATAATTCAGATGACAAACTCTTTGGTTTAATGTAGCAGCTGACAAAAGAAAAAATATTTCATTAACATGAGACTTTCTGATTATTGTCCTAAGCCTCCATCTACCATGCACTGTGCAGACATGGCCTCTGAAAGTACTTCAAGCTAAGTGACCTCTTTGCCCACTAAATTGTGGCACTTCTTTTTTCATAAACATAAAATAGATCCTAGAAACTCTTCTTCTACTTGCAGGTGTATATATTGTTTGAGAAAGGAGGCAGTTGCTACAACTCTTCATGAAAAACTGACACTGTAATTGTAAAAATAATTTACAAATTATATTTAATGTGCTTCATTCTTGTTTGTGATATTGATGATGTATTAACCTACTTTCTTCTTGTTTCTCTAGGAAACAAACGAAAAAGATCTCATTTTTCCCCTCAGATCACATCAAAGTAAGGGTGGATTTTAATGTACATTTATTTATTTATATAGATATTTGGAGAAATTGGACAGCCACATCCCTACATTTTCTAAAATGACATAATGGGCATCAATAGCAGGGTAAAATTGTGGCTCTGAGCCATCAGACAGAAATTGATGCTGTAGCCCAGCTGTGTATTCATAAACATTCAAGGCCGTGGAATTCAAATTGGCCTTCCATGGGGTTTTGCATTCAACTTGCATCATCTGATACTGAAAATCTGTGTGCTAATGAGAAAGAAAGTTAGATAACTAAAGTTCCACTTTACAGGTTCTAAACATTAGTGGATACAAAGAGTGCCATATCTGGCCCGAGGGCTAAAAGCAAGCAAGACAACAAACCAGGAACAAATGAAGCTATCATGAAAGGAATGCCAGGCTCACACAGACTCCAGTCAAGAGGAAGGAAACCAGGGAGGGAGGAAGTGGGCCTGCCTCTGTTTCAGGACTTAGACTCGCTGCTACTGGCTCGCTGATGAGAGCAACGTTCTTTATGTTCAATTGCATGGCATGCAAAATCTAACTAAACCTTGCTGAAGAAGAAAAGGGAATGCCCTGGCTCAAGTACATGAAAACCAAAGACAAGGCAGTTTCTGCCACAGCTGAATTCAGAATCCAAGTCATCTCATCAGTTTACTCCCTGCATGTTTGACTCTGATTTCTTCTGCATGGGCTCCACCGGTAAGCAACAGCCCCTCTTCTGAGAATAAGATGGCTGTGGCTACTGAGATTCCCCATTCCAACTCTCTAACAACCCCAGCCAAAAAAAAGCTTCTCTTTTTTAATGGTTCCAACAGAAGTTCTGGAATTGAGTCTCAGTATCTCTGGTTGGTCAGTCGTGGGACACAAGTTCATCCCTTAACCAATCACTATGGCCAGAGAGATGTGGTATTCAGATTGGCCAGGCTAGGTTGCATTCTCACTTCTGAAGCTGTGGTGGAGTCAGCCTGGTGTGTACCACTTGGACAGACAGAGGAATGAGTATTTCTGTAAGAAAAGTTGAATTCTACTAAAAGGAAAAGAATGCAGGACAGCGACAAAAATAGGTAACCACCTCAGATTAACAAAATTGATTGAAAGGAGGGGGACAGAGCTTATGGATGGCAGGTAACTCCTAGATATATCACTAAATAGTGACTTCCCAAATGAACCCATATATTCTGAGGATTTTGTGACAGATTACAGCTCTACTCTTGCCAGCAGACCACAACCCGCTTTTGGCAATAGCCATTGTTGAGGAACTATGACTTCCAAATTGGTATTGTAATAAGATTTAAAAAGGGCCAGGCTTGGAGGCTCAGCCTGTAATCCCATGCTTTGGGACACTGAAGTGAGTGGATTGCCTGAGCCCGCAGGTTCGAGACCCGCCCGGGCAACTTAGTGAGACCCCATTTCTACAAAAAACCAAAAATTAGCCAGGCGTGGTGACGCGCGCCTGTAGTTCCGGCTACTCAGAAGGCTGAGGTGGAAGGATCGCCGGAGTCCAGCAGATGGAGGCTGTGGTGGCCGGGAGCGTGCCACTGCACTCCAGTCTGGGTGACGGAGTGAGATTCCAACTCAAAACAAAACAAAACAAAAGAATGAGATTGGTCAGGTGTCTCACACATCTGTACTCTCAGCACTTTGGAATGTGAAGGTGGGAGTATTTTTTGAGGTCAGGAGTTGGAGACCAGCTTCGGAAACATAGTGAGACCTCGTCTTTACAAAAAATTAGCTGGGTGCAGTGGCTCCACCTATACTGAGAAGAGACTTGGGAGGCTGAAGCAGGAGGATCACTTGCACCTAGGAGTTCAAGGCTGAGGTAAGCTATGATCATGCCATTGCATTCTAACCTGGAAAACAAAGTGAGATCTTGTCTCAAAACAAAGAAAGAAAAACATGTGATTATCAAGGGCAATTAGAAATGAATTTGCCAGTCAGATATTTTAAGGACCAATAATGTTTAAAATATATGGTGCTTGCCTTGAATTGTTCTTTTCTTTTTTCTGGAGTCAGAATCTCACTCTGTTGCCATGCTGGAGTCCAGTGGCACACTCACAGTCACCACAGCCTTGCACTGCTGGGCTCAGGTGATCCTTCCACCCCAGCCTTACAAGTAACTGGAACTACAGGCGTGCGCCACCATACTCAGCTAATTTTTTAAAATTTATTGTAGAGACAGAGTCTTGCCATGTTGCCCAGGCTGGTCTTGAACCTGTGGACTCAGGAAATCCTCTTGCCTCTGCCTCTGAAAGTGCTGGGATTATAGGCATGAGCCATTGCATCTGGCTTCAATATTCTTTTTTTTTTTTTTTGAGTTGGAGTCTCACTCTGTCACCCAGACTGGAGTGCAGTGGCCGCTCCCGGCCACCGCAGCCTCGACCTGCTGGGCTCCGGCGATCCTTCCGCCTCAGCCTTCCAGTAACTGGAACTACAGGCGTGCGCTACCACACCCGGCTAATTTTTGATTTACTGTAGAGATGAAATCTCGCCAAGTTGCCCAGGCGGGTCTTGAACCCATGGGCTCAGGCAATCCACTCACCTGAGCCTCCCAAGGCGCGGGATTACAGGCTGAGCCACCAAGTCCGGCTGTATTCTATTACTCTTAATGTTAGACAACTGTAAGAGATTGTCCTGAAAGTCATAGAGAACAGACAAGAGCCTTTTAACTGATACATTCATTTAAGAGGCAATGAAATGGCAGTCTTCTCAGTGAAATCTCTGTTAGTCTCTCCTACTGACTCATGGCCATTTCTTCTCTTAAGTGGAAGTTCCCTTGAGGGAAGACCCCACCAGATGATTTTAACTGATGCAAGAATTTAGGATGATGTTTACAAAACAAAGAGGTCTTATGACTCCCAGCAGTAGGTCAGTGTCAAGTAGAAAAGGCCAGGCCTGGCCGGGCTCAGTGGCTCAGCCTGTAATCCCAGCACTTTGGGAGACCGAGGTGAGTGGATTGCCTGAGCCCTTGGGTTCGAGACCTGCCTGGGCAACTTGGCAAGACCACATGTCTACAATAAATCAAAAATTAGCCAGGTGTGGTAGTGCGTGCCTGTAGTTCCAGCTACTTGGAAGGCTGAGGCGGAAGGATCACCAGGGCCCAGCAGGTTGAGGCTGCAGTGACTGGGAGCAGCCACTGCACTCCAGTCTGGGTGACAGAGTGAGACTCTGACTCAAAAAAAAAAAGAAAATGATCAGTCAAAACTCAGATCTTTCTCTTTAAAGTGGTTAGCCACTGTATTGTCAGTCCAATTTTTAATCATGGCTTTTACCCACTGTTATTCAATAGTAGAGAAGAGAAGAAACTAAGGTCTTATGAGAGACCCATGTCCATGGGATTTAGAGAGGAAATTAATTTCAGAAGTTGTCTAGGTCAAAATCTCATGATGGGTGGTCACTAACAGTTTGTTTTTCCAATATTAGACAGTAAAAAGTAATAAAAATAAGAGCCAGTATTTCTCAGGTATTTGTCAGGTGCAAAACACTTTTACTAGGTATTTTACTCGCATTGATTCATTTAATTTTCACAGTAACCCCCTAAGGTGAGCTACTGTCATTAATGTCACTTTACAGATAAACAAACTGAGGGTGAGAAAATCTAGATAACTTGCCCAAGGCCACAAGGCACAGCTGGTATAAATTTGTGGGTGTGAACCTGCGTTTGAACTAAAATCTGAATAATTCTACAACTGTCATTCTTACCTACCCAGCTATACTTTTTCAACCAAAACATAGGACTAAGATATAGATAGATAGATAGATAGATAGATAGATAGATAGATAGATAGATAGATAGATAAAGGAACAATCTTCCAAAGAAAAAAAGAAAGCCACATATGCAATACCACTGAGCACATGCCTTCCATCCTAGTCTGGGTGGTAGGTGGCAGTTATAAAAAGTGGACAAGGCATGTCAAGTTACTTTATTTTCTTTAAATCAAACTAGCTTGAACTCTTGGTCCCCACCCCAATTACACTGGTCTAGCAAATAATTCTGGCTCAGTAAATTGGAGATCTGTCCCTAGCCGGCATCATGGAGGGGCTCTGGGGTCTTACAAAAAGGAGCACTCTTGGGGAGCACTCATGGTTTTCATGTCTCACCAACTCATTCATTGCCCAAACCCACATGGTTCCCGAGAGGGCAGGGATTGTTCTGCCTTCTTGCCACTCTTGCACCCATTCATCTTTCTGGAGTTTGGGGCCCGCCGAGGCATGAGGTCCTTCCTCGGCAAGCAGGTCACACAACCAAACTTCCACCCCTTCCATATTACCCTGAGGGTCCTCTTCTCCTTATGGAAACTGCCATAGTTCGCTTTCTTTTTCCCACTGTGACTCCCATGAGGACAGGAGTTTGTTTTTTATGTATTGATGTTTCCTCAGTGTCTAAACTAAAGCCAACACACAGACTTGTGCTGCGCCTGCTCCTCCCATCCCAATAGGCCCTCCCCGCCTCCTGCCCAGCTCAGGGCCTGAGGGAGGGAGAGGCCCAGAGAACAGGGCATCAGAGCCTCTCATTCTCTCTGAAATTCTTCAGCAGCAAAGACAAGACCTGAACTACTGTCTCAATAAATTATCCTGCTCTCCATTGACCACCCAATGAACCTTCAGCACTACTTAAGTTGGGGTAAGGGGGGCAGGGGAATGGGGAGGATACAGGCATGAAGATAAGTGTAAGGATTTCAAAGATCTTTCTTTCTTACTGAAATGACAAAGCTTGAGAGGTTCCTCCTATCCTCTCCAGGATAATGAGGCAGCATTTGTACACAAAAGGATTTCTCTCTCTCCTGAATGCTAGTTTGTTCTACAAAAGAGCTCCACTCTCAGTGTGGAGGAGGCTGATGAAGTTCTGCTGCAGCCAACCAGCACCCATCAACATGAGCAGAGAAGTCACAGATACACAGTGATATAGGCAGTCATAGAAAAGATACCCCGAAGGACATAGAGACCGAAATGCAACTACACACACAAAAAAATAACACGGCCAAAGTTAGAACCCACTAATATCCAACTATAAAGGAAATGTACTATTATTCTCCAAACTTAACTAACTTCAAATTAAAGTAATGGCTATACCATTTAGAACCCTTGAGGAAGAAAATGATTTCACTAAGTGGACTATTACATTGCACACCTACATCAAGAAATCTGACCACTCAAGGAAGTAATATATTGCCCACCCTCCATTCCCAGACACTTCTCCACACATACTTGGTGTTTTGAATTTGCTCTCTCATAGATTTTTTAAAAAAAAATTTTAGATGTTGGGAGAATACATGCATTTTCATTTGTGTCTTCAGTGTCTATTATTTCCATCTTTTCCATTTACCTCTCACATGTGAGTGAGAATATGTGGTGTTTGGATTTCTGTTTCTGAGTCATTTCACTTAGGATGAGGGTCTCCAGCTCCATCCATATTGCTGCAAAGGACATAATTTCATTCTTTTTTAAGGTTTTGTAGTATTCCATGGTGTATATATACCACATTTTCAGACAAGGGGCTAATATCCAGACTCTACAAGGGACTCAGACAACTCAATACAGAGAAAACAAGTAAGCCCATCAAAAAGTAGGCAAAGGACATGAACAGACATTTCTCAAAATAAGACACACAAGCAGCCAACAAACATGTGAAAAAAGTTCAACATCACCAATTATCAGAGAAATGCAAATTAAAACCACAATAAGAT
Organism: Carlito syrichta; assembly: GCF_000164805.1. Taxonomy (NCBI): domain Eukaryota; kingdom Metazoa; phylum Chordata; class Mammalia; order Primates; family Tarsiidae; genus Carlito; species Carlito syrichta. The sequence continues at coordinate 16,624 of NW_007046580.1, forward strand.
ATCACCTTACACTAGTCAGAATGACCATTATGAGAAAGTCAAAAAACAAAGATGTTGGCATAGTTGTGGGGAAAGGGGAACGCTCATCCACTGTGGGTGGGGTTGTGAGCTAGCTCAACCTCTGTGGAAAACAGGATGATGATTTCTCAAGGAACTAAAATTTGAATTACCATTTGACACAGCAAACTCACTACTAGGGATCTACCCAAAGGAAAATAAATTAATATATAAAAATATACCTAGCCGGGCTCGGTGGCTCAGCCTGTAATCCGCGCCTTTGGGAGGCTGAGGTGAGTGGATTACCTGAGCCCACGGGTTCGAGACCCGTCTGGGCAGGCGAGACCTCATCTCTACAATAAAGCAAAAAATTAGCCGGGCACAGTAGCGCGCGCCTGTAGTTCCAGCTACGTGGAAGGCTGAGGTGGAAGGATCGCCAGAGCCCAGTAGGTCGAGGCTGTGGTGGCCGGGAACGGCCACTGCACTCCAGTCTGGGCAACAGAGTGAGACTCCAACTAAAAATAAATAAATAAATAAAATAAATAAATAAAAAGATACCTGTACTCATGGGTTCATTGCAGCATTGTTCACAATGGCAAAATCATCGAACCAATCTAAGTGCCCACAAAAATTGCCTGGAGTTGGTTTAAAAGCTCCCTTGGACTTTTTTTCTTGGGTATTTTGGCAAATGATTCTTGGTTTGCAGGTATGTTTTAATCAACTAGTCTACAACTCTAAGTGTGCGATTGGCAACTCCTTACAAGATCTTTGTGAATCAAACTGTAATAAATGATATCATATGAGAATGAACTAAAGCATCTGCTTTATAGTGAGTGTGATAGCCAATACTTAGATTAAGAAAAAAAGTTCTTGTTCACTTGGTTGGTTTGTTTTGTTTAATGGAAATAACCTCCTTCAAAATATCTGGATTAGCTGATTTGTTGTTGTTGTTGTTATTTTTCCTTCTTTACCCATAGCCCAAATGAGATAGCTTTGAACTTCCTGAAACACTTTCAAGAGAACAAGCATTCCATATCCTATAAGAAGAAAGAGACAGTAGATTTTATTTCCGGATTTTGTCTTATTTGAGACGGCCTGCAGGGAACTGGCACATTTAGAATGATATAGCACCAAGAACCAGAATTTCCCTCACTTATAACTGTCAAGTAACCTAAACTTGATTAGCCAACCTCATAGAGATAATGGTGAAAACGAAATAATGTTATGCACTCATTCATTAATTCAGCAATAAATTGAGGGTACCCTCTGGGAACAGGGCTATGAATGAGACAGAGGGTATCCCTGCTCCCATGAAGTCTGCACTCAAAGGGCAGAATGGAAAAAAAAATGATAGATAGATGATGATAGACAGATAGATAGATAGATAGACAGACAGAAGATGAGAGAGAGAGATAGATAAGCCTTTTAGGGCCATCATAACAAAGTACCACAAAATAGGTGGCTTAAACAGTAGACATTTACTGTCTGACAATTCTGGAGCTAGAAGTTATAGATCAAGGTGTGGGCAAGACTGGTTCCTTCTAAGGTCCAGGCATCTCTTCTTGGCTTATAGATGGCTGTCTTCACATCATTTTCCACTGTATATGTCTGTGTACAAGTCTCCTTTCCTGATTGAGGACATCAGTCATATTGAATGACAGCCTGCCCTAATGATCTCATGTTAACACAATCACCTCTGTAAAGACCCTGTCTCCAAATAAGATCACATTCTGAGGTACTGGAGGTTAGAACTTTAATATGTAAATTTGTTGGAGGGGACACAATTCAACCCATAAGAATATGTGAATAATCTAATTGTAAACAAAGGAACCAAAGAGGAGAATGATTGTGTGTTGGAGGCAAGGAGGAAGAAGACTATGAGGAGAGTAGTGGAGAGGCATCTAAGTTGAGACCTGAAGAAGAAGGAAGAGCCAGGTGAGGAAGAGCTGTCCAGGAAGACGACACAGGATATGAGGGCAGACACTGCTCAGCTGGTTTGATGAAAAAAGAGAGAGCTCAGACAAAAACACCCAATGCTGTGGATGAACCTCAAAAGGAGGAAGAAGTTCGAAACCCAAAGATGACACCTTGTATGATTGTATTGATGTGACATCCTAGAAAAGGCAAAACTTGAGCAGCAGAAAGCAGATCCACAGCTGCCTGGAGCCAGGAAGGGAGAGCAAAGGAGCAAAAAGGAGCTTTGGGGATGAGGGAACGGTCCTCTATCTTGGGGGTTACACGGTCAGGTACAACCGTCACAATCCTCAAAACTGTACACTGAAAACAGGTGCAATTTGTTCTGTATAAATAATACCTCAATAAAAAAAGAAACACACACATATATGGGCATCCACATTTTGCTTCAAGTGGAAAATGTATTTAGGGGAAGTGGATGTGGCACTAGAGGGCAGGAGGCATCACAGCAGCTTAGGCCACAGTGAATTGGAGGGCAGGTTGGGTGTGGGTCAACTTTGAAGGTAAAACCAAGAGCAATTGCTGATGGAGTGGATAAAGAACCCAAAAAAGAACCGATCAAGACAGGCCCCTAGGATTTGGATTTAAGCAGATGAGTTGATAGTGGTCCCTGAATACACAATGTGCAGACTGTGAAATATCAACCAAATATAAAACAATATCATCACTTCCTGAGATCCTTCTTTCCAGGGTAGAGTACATCCCAAGAACAGCTTGGTAAAATCATCTCTCCTCCACTGTGTCCATCCATCAGGAAGTAGAAGTTCCCAAAACAAAGCCAGCAAAACATAACCGGGCGTGGTAGCGCGCGCCTGTAGTTCCAGCTACTTGGAAGGCTGAGGCGGGAGGATCACCGGAGCCCAGCAAGTTGAGGCTGCGGTGGCCAGGAGCATGCCACTGCACTCCAGTCTGCCAGTCTGGGTGACAGAGTGAGACTCCAACTCAAAAAAAAAAAAAAAAAAAAAGAAGTCCCCAAAACATGTGAGACTGAGATCCCTGTAGGTGAGTGCACATGACAGAGCTCCAGTTCTGGTGCCCAGATTCTAATTCATTAGCTCTGGAGTGACACCTGGGACTTGATAATCGCATGATCAAGAATACTACTCACATCCTCTGGGCAGGTAACCTGAGAACTCCTCTTTGAGAAACATAGCAACTGGGAGAAAGGGAAAAAGGCACCCCTGTCACCTATCACATGACATTCATCAGTTGAACCTGGGACCAAGCACAGGCTCTGGCTTAACCTGGAGCCACTGGTGTAGGGGGGCTTCGAATTCCAGTGCCACTCACAGTGGCCCAGTTTGCCCAGTCACCTCCCTACCAGCTGCTCAGTTTGCCTGCTGAGGACACACAGCTACCTATGAGGTCAAGGACTATCAGGAGATGGGCTCCCACCCAAGGGGGACACCAGAGGAGGGGTCCCTGAGCTGAGGCTGTACCCATGTCCTCCCCATCCAGTCTTGTGAATCAGGCTTCAGGAAGTCCCATTCTAGACTAAAAGTGTGCTAAGGTTGGGGATGGGGTGAGGAAGCTTAGGGTCAGGGTAGGTGCAGGTAGGTGAGCTGCCTACCTACTAGGTCGGTAGAACCCCTCAGGGCATCCCAAGGCAGGAGTTCAGCTTCTTCCCTGGGGGATGGCAGAGATGACTGCCCAGTTATTGATTCTCTTGGGAGGCTTGCCATGCCCATCTGTGAATGGAGAGGAGTGGGAGAGCCATCTTTGCCTCAGTGGGGACCAGGCACAGAGCAGGGAGAGGACGAAGCCGGTGCAGTGGCTGGCAGACAAGACAAAGTGTGTGAAGGAAAGTCCTGCAGCAGGCTCAGGAATGCAGGAACTCTTATCCCCAAGAGTCCTCAAGTCCTTCCTGCCTCTCTGCTGAATTTAAGGGATCTTGGGGGCAGAGGAAGCAGAAACAAGCAGGTTTTCAGTTACTGTCTCTGATTGCCTTCCTCAGCCTTCACTATGGATGCCTTTTCCTCCCCATCCCAGAGTAGGCCATGGGCTGGCCTTGGGGCTCTATGGAAGGCCCTCCCTCTGCCTCCACAAACCGCCAATTCAATGACTAACTATGTACCTCGATGTCCACCAGGCCCAGTACCACCTGCTCCCAACTGCTCTGACCTCACTGCAGGTTGTTGCCCTGAGGGCTGGAAGGCTAGGGATATAGCCTAGAAGCTTTCCAGCTGGCTCTCCTGATGCCTAGCTTGGATCCCTCTCGTGACTTCTTGGGTTCAAGATTGTCATTTCCATTCCCAGGTTCCATTTTCCCTGCACATCAATATTCTTGGCATGTATCTTTCTGCTTCTAGAATAAATATCTGTTAATGATATTTCAGCCAACTAGAAAACATGAAGGAGACACAATGATGGCACAAATCTCTATTCTCTGTTTCTTACTGTTTAATCATTCAACAAATAATACTAGTTGAGCTTCTACTACGTACCAGGCTCTATCCTAGTGCTGGGAACACAACTCAAAAGGGATAACGTCCCCCTCCAGGAGCACAAAGCAGGCGGGAGTGGAGGCCTCATTCAATGTGTTTAAGAAATAAAATGGCAACCACAGCGAGTCACAGCAGGTTGAACCTGGTGTTTATCTCCTGCCTCTCCATTAAAATGACAGCCAAGTCTCAAGACACCCTTAAAGACGAAGGAAATTGGAGAGGAGATGACAGCATCAATGTTTTGGAAGATGAAAATCTAGATGGACAACAAATTCAACCATCTTCCTCTGTTCTGACAAGGGCCTGCAGGGGAGCATGCAGCTTTGGGCTGCAGGGTTCCATATGAAAATACTTGGAAACTGACGACTCCAGGCGGGGAGGACAAGCAAACTCACTACATACTGCAGGTGGGAACACTGTTAGTGATTAAATGTCAGGCTCCACAGAGAGACTGTGAGATTCAAATCCCAGCACTCTGCTCACTTGCTGTGTGATACAGGTCAAGGTTCTGAACCTCTCTGCACCTCTTTTTCCTCATCTGCACACTGGGGAGAGCAAGAGTGCCTTTCTCACAATGCTGTTCTGAGTGTGACTCAGATAACCCAAGGCAGACACCTAGCGCAGCCCTGGACAGAGCAAGTGCTCCAAAAAGGACAGCTGTTAATATTGCTATTCTTTTCTCTCTTAGTTCGGAGGGCCTCCCAGGGCAGCCATCCTCTACCCTCTGTCCCTGGAATGGAGGAACAGACGAAGCCTAAAGCCGCCACCCCACAGTGAGGTTGTATGACATTCTTTTGTTTGAGTTAATAAAACCCCTTCCCTCCAGAAGATTTAAAAAAAGGAAAGCAATTGGATGAACAGCGTTGTGCCTGCCTCCCAAACCACTCGGCCTCATGAGACTGTGGTGCCAGGAGAAGCATAAGGTAGTACCAGCCCAGCTCCTGTATGTCACTGTGCAAAGCTGAGTCCACAAAGGGAGAGTGGAGAGAAACACTCCCAAGCCACGCCCATCACTGTCAGGGACGCAGAGCCCACCATCTCTCGGCCCCTTCTTGTTTTTCCTACACGAAGCTGACCACAGTTCAGAGAGGCAGGCAGAGCTGATGGGGCTCTGCATGCAACCCCAGACCCTGTTTTGTCCCAAACCACACTCATGTCCCTTATTCCTGCCTCTCCTCCTTCCCTGTCACGTGGCTCTTTGTCACGTGGCACCAGGTTCTTCGGACCTCCAGGGATCTCCAGAGTCAGAGTGTCGCTTGGGCACTGATGATCATCCACGATGATTAGGCAGCTGAACATTCAATGGCCTGAGGTGCAGGAAGAGCAGTCAGCTGTGTCACCACGGAGCAGGTACAAGGTGAATGGGACCACCTCATGAGAAGAAGAGCAGCAGAATGCCGGGTCACAGTAGCACACAGGTTCCCCAGAAAGATGCCTTTCCCAAGTGCAGAGTTCCATGCTGGTCAGGATGCCTAAGAGTTCCACTTCTGTGCTGAGGAGCTCTGGCTCTGCTCTTAGGACTGGCAGGACTCCAGCTGCCCTAAAAGTCTGCTTCCCAGTCTCTTTATAGGCTGAGGCCCGTAGTTGGCCTCTGGAGAAGTCCATTTGGCAACTCAGAGGATCCTCTAAGCGGGAAGACACCACTTGCTGGCCTAGCCCTTAAGACTCCCTTTGGCCTCAAAGCCATCTGTGCTTTGCTCCCCCTGGAATCTGAGGGGTTCCCACACCACAGATGTAACACCATACAAGATTCAGCAGAGCCCAGAAACCATGGACTCTTCTGTCACAGGCCTGGATGCTGCTGTCTTGCTCTCATGAGCTGTGTGACCTTGGGCAGGTAGCTTGCCTTCTCTGATCCCAAGTTTGTTCATCTGTAAAGTACTTGGAATTGTATGAATGATCCCTTTGTTATTGTTATACAACATATCAAGTGCTACTCAAATCCTGGCACTGAGTTCTTAGGAAGAAGCTCCTGGGCAAAAGGTCAGAAGGTAGAATTCACTTCTTAAAGATTTTAAACAAAATGGTCATCATGTGAGAAAGGTTCAATACACTACTTTTTGGAAAAATCCACTTACACAGAAGAGCCCATGCTTAACCGCACAGTGACAGATCATGCTGACCAATAATAATAGCTAACACTAATTTAGCACTTACTTTTTTTTTTGAGTTGGAGTCTCACTCTGTCACCTAGACTGGAGTGCAGTGGCTGCTCCCAGCCACCGCAGCCTCGCCTGCTGGGCTCCGGCGATCCTTCCGCTCAACCTTCCAGATAGCTGGAACTACAGGCACGTGCTACCATGCCCGGTTAATTTTTGATTTATTGTAGAGATGAGGTCTCGCCAAGTTGCCCAGGTGGGTCTCGAACCCGTGGGCTCAGGCAATCCACTCACCTCAGCCTCCCAAAGGCGTGGATTACAGGTTGAGCCACCGAGCCCAGCTAATTTAGCACTTACTATGTACCAATCCCTGAACTAAGCACTTTCTGTACATACCTTCTTTATTTAATCCTCACAAAAAAACCCAAATCTTATTCATGAGGACACTGAGTTTCGAAGAGTTTGTGACTTGCCCAAGGAGGTGTCCAAGCTACATTTGAACTCAAGCTGAGTTTACTACTCGTATCTGTTGTGTGGGTGAAACTTCACACTATTTTGATGGTACTCGCTCAGCAGGTCAACCCCAAAAGGCAGATCCTGCTTTGACTTGGGTTTCCCCCTCTAAACCATCAGCAGTTGAACACGGCCTTCTTGAGCTCCAAGGTGTAGATGTAGAGCCAACTGGGAGACCAGGATAACCAGCTGAATATTGGAATGTTCTACAAAGTTTGTTTCAGGCAATGGCAGGCCCAGATGAGGCACGGTTCATGTGCTCCAGGGGAAAATATAAAAATGACCCATCTTCAGATAATCTCTGGGACATGTGTGATGTGTGTGTGTGTGTGTGCGCGCACACACACACACATGTGCATATGTGTGCAAGAGGATATCTGACTCTTATTTTTTGAGTTGGAGTCTCACTCTGTCACCCAGACTGGAGTGCAGTGGCCGCGCCCGGCCATCGCAGCCTCGACCTGCTGGGCTCCGGCGATCCTTCCACCTCAGCCTTCCAAGTAGCTGGAACTACTACAGGCGCGCGCTACCACGCCTGGCTTATTTTTTGATTTATTGTAGAGATGAGGTCTCGCCAAGTTGCCCAGGCGGGTCTCGAACCCGCAGCTCAGGCAATCCACTCACCTCGGCCTCCCAGAGCGTTGGATTACAGGCTGAGCCACCGAGCCCGGCCCTGACTCTTTTTTTAAATGAGGCGGGCTCACTTTTCCTGAAACTCCTCTGTCACTGAAGCCAGTCCTGACCTCTCTGCATACATATCATCTTCTCCAGTTCCTGGTGCACAGGTACAAGCACTGTTTTCCTGACTTGTTTCCATGTGAACCAAAGTTTTCTGCAATTCTTCAGAAGCCACAAGCATTTGAGGCTTTGCATGGGTTTTTCTGATTTCACACTTTTCTCAAATAATTCAAGAATCTGTTGTCTCAGCTGGCCTTCCTCCTTGGATTGCTGGAGGTTCTCCCTGCCCTCTTCCTGCTCTTCTTCTTTCCGGAGGCCTCATAAGAAGTGAGCCTTGGTTCATGTGAGTTCCTCACTCCATAGCACCCCGGAAGCTGCTGGTCCTGCCCTGCCTTTGCTTCAGGTGGGCCCTTCTCTCCCAAACAGTTTTTGGCTGCAGCAACATCTGACTCATGTTAAGCACCTCTCAGACATGTAATTCTTATAAGAAATCAACACAGTGAATTTTATTGTAATATTAATTTAGCCTTTTTATAGTGGGCACCTGGGTTCCCTGAGAGGATAAATTGTACCATTGCCTACTGGTGGCAGCAGCAATTAGAGGAGGATAATTCAATGAGGGCTTTAATACTCGATTATTGTAGAAGTATTGCCAGTGATACTCCTTTGCTTGTGTTAGAATGACTCTTTACTCTGCAGTGATGCTATAGGCTGAATGTTTATATCCCTCTAAAATTCATATGTCAAAATCCTAAATCCCAATGCAATGGTATTAGGAGGTGGGGCTTTTGGGAGGTGATTAGGTCACAAGAGTGAAGCTCTAATTAATGAGATTAACGTCCTTATGAAAGGGATTCCAGAGAGCTCCTTACTCCTTCCACCATGTGAGGACACAGCAAAAAGATGGCAGTCTGTGAACCATGAAGCTGGTCCTCATGGGAGATCAAATCGGCAGATTTGGGACTTTCTGGCTTCTAGAACTGTGAGAAATACATTTATGTTGTTTATAAGTCACCCACTCTATAATATTTTGTTATAGCCACCCAAACAGACTAAAGCAAGGGAGTTTTAGTGGCAGGGTATTTGTTCTATACATGCTTCAGATACCCCAGGATTTCAGTTGCCATAATTACAACTATTATAGTGAGATATCTTATATTCTTGATCACTGAACTATCCCATAATGTTGATGTTATTCACATGTTGTAGATGCAGTCACTGAGGCTCGTGGGTGTGGAGACATTTGCTCAAAGTTAAGTGGCAGAACTGTGGCAGTACCTAGGGGGGTAGACAGCTACTGATGTCCAAGCACCATGAGTGCTTTATCAGGACAAAGTAGGTATTTAGCATCATAGAGTGTGAGACTTCCCTCAGAGCATCTGTCACTGTGGTCTGTGTGAGTCTGAGGATCTTTCTGGAGCAAAGCAAGAAGAGAGGACTCATCAGTTGAAAGGCCATCCCCAAGGTTCACTCACCACACAGCAGCCATTGTGTAAGATATTACTCTCATTGTCTTTGGGAAGCACACTTATGTTTGCACATTTGCAGAAATCTACTGACAGGTAGTCATAGCAGCATCACACCAAACAACAATGTCAAGAGGTGTCATCAAGGGATGAAAAGCAGTGTTTCCAGTCTGTTTTGACTGCAGGACTTTTCACAAACTTTAAAATGTTATTGTATATTTTGGATCCCTAAGAGGGGAATTTAGAAATTGTTCAACATACCTGTATTGTAATGTATTTTTGCAAAGCCAGACCAGTTCTGTGAAACTATCTTTGAGAAACACTGTTGTATAAGGCCATCTCTTCATTTCTTCTCCCCTCACACTCACAGACCACTCCCCACCACCACCAAACAACAACAAACCCCAAAAAACTGCTTCTGGAATTCTGGTTTTAAATTTTCTCGACTCCCTAGACAGCAACAATAGAGCAAATTACATTGAAGGATTAATCCTAATTGACTACATTCCTTTGTCCTAGGATGGTGATGGTTATCAAGACCATTTTCCAATATGTTAACAGTTCTGCTTGACCAAAGTAGGTACATGTGCCCCCAAGTGAGTGGTATAATGAGAAGAGACAGCCCATGCCCATGAAAGTTCTAAAGGCATAAATATACATGCAAGGGAAACAATACTTTCCAAAGAAGCTTCACATCTTTAAAAGTTTTAGTAAATTTTACACTGGAATTGACATTTCACATTTTAAAACTTAGGAAAGTGATTTCTTTTTGTTTGTTTTAAACTGGGGCCCAAGAGCAAAATCCAAGCACCATGTTAGTTCTCTCACATTTCAGCTGCTGTAGCTGGGTGTTTCATTTGTGTATGTGCCAAAGTTTGGAATCATTAAAGGCAAAAGGCTTGGGGAACATTCCACTTTAGATTTACTACCTGCCATTTCTCTGAAATTTCCAGCTGGGGTTTACAAGTTGGAAGAAATAACCTTTGAGGAGCTCAGTTTTGAAAATTGGGAGTAGAATTTTGAAGTGTCATCAATGTAAATCCTTGGAAACAGTCTCTCTCCACATCTGAAGAACTGGACTGATGACATTACTGTTCTTCTTTAGAAGTTGTTTCAGTTGTAAGCAACAGAAAGCAACTCTAGAGGGAAAAATAATGCACACATTGACAGGCCCTGTGTGGCTCACAGGACTGAAGGAAGAACTAAGCAACAATCTCAGACAGGCAGGAAACAAGGGGTTCTAGGGTCCCTGGAAGTAGCAGCTTGTGTTCCTCTTCTCCAAGAGGTAAGTCAGCTTTGCCTCAACTTCTAGGAATAAGACCAAGATTGACCCATCTAGACCAGGTAGACTTTTGTGACTTGGGTGAGGAGGGGCTGGGGTAGGTTGCCAGTCACAGCCCCTGGGTCCCTACCCTTATGTGTAAGGATTTTTTTCCAGTAACGTGTGAGCTTTCCCATGTGGGGTCACCTCCAGATGTAAACAGGAAGCAGATAACTGCAGATGTGCCTCATTGGCACTGAACTGGAAAGAATGGAAAATGTTCTCAGTGATAAAGTAAAGGAAGGTGAATGGTGAGTTTAAAGAAAAGAACATTCTCTTGAAAAAGGCAGAGTTGGGGAAAAGAATGTGCCAGAACCCTCAGGGAGATGGAGTATGCCCAGGCAACAAGCTCCATGGCTTTAGTTGGAAAAGCTCTTTAGGAGAAATGCAATTCAATAGAGGTACATAGAGACTGATAGAAGAGTCAGCTTTTCTGCTCAAATTCCAAACCACCAAGAAACCACATGATCCCTATGAGAGATTGCAAACTGCCTGTTCTACACTAAAAAAAAAAAAAATTATGTGTCATTTTTGTCTGTTGGTTAATTAAACAAGTTAGATGCTGTCACAGACACTGTTCACTGTTAACTCAATAGCCATCCTTTAAGCTTTTTCTCAAGTAAATGAAATCCACCTCCTACAAAATGGCTGAAAATGCTGGATATTCACTTTTTCAAGCCCCCTTTACTTCTGGGGGTGGCCATGTAATACTGTCCTAGCCAATGTAGGTAAAGAAAAAATTTGTCAGGGGTAAAAGGGAACCTTTTTTTACATGATAAAGAGAGACCCACTAGTAGAGTTATCTTGTCCCATGACTGGGCTCCTCTCTTTCTGACTTTGAAAATAATTGGATGAGGATGTGATTCTTGGGGATGCTGCCGTCATTCTGTGATCATAAGGGGAGTATCACTGGCATACTAAAGATGGTGGAGCAAGAGGATGGAAAGGGCTGGGGGTCTGGAGACGACCTACTTCTCAATTTCTTGCTATTTGTAATATTAATAAACCCCTATTGATTCAGCTTTTTTTAGTTGGAGGTTTTGTTATTTGCATCCTAAAATACCTCAGTCAAAATGGTTGTCCAATGTAAAATCAAGCAATTTTACGTAAAAATGTAGGTTTTGACGTCTCTTGAAAAATCCGGTCGGGCAACACTGGGCTTGCCTTTCTACCTGGCAATAACAATCTGGAGCTAAAGAGGGTCAGTGCTATTTCCCCAGGATGTGTGCTCTTTAGTTCTCCACGGTCTCCACTATTCCCTAATGACCCTGACCTATCTACCATGTACTGCATTTCTTTCCTAGTCCCTCAAAGTATCTGACCTTGTGTCTGCCTACCTTTAATATGGACTCCGAGCAGGTTTACCCAGAGAGGGAAGAAAAGTCTTACAGCCTACAGCTTTCAGGGTGAGTTCTGAGTATTCACGCTGTGAGTACCTTGCTTTGCCAAAGAGACTGAATTAGTTACCCCTCATATATGAAAAGGATCAGGGGCTGAGGACCAAATGCCCTCATTCATGGCCCTTTAATTGGTGCATTGTGATGTTATATTTACTTCGCGTTAATAGAGCATGAAATTAAAACATATGGATTCACTAAAACACCTGCCTTTTGTGAACTGGCTTGCATTGTTAATTATGGCTTCTAGGGATCCTGCCATAGGCTTCATGTTATTACATTCTTTGTAATTTTAATTATATTTTAATCAAAGCTTTTACATGGCCTGTCTTAGGATTTTCAATGTAATTATCAGCATTAATACTCTGTTCTTTATTACTTTGCAGAATCCTTCCTGGCCATTCATCTTTGAATATAAGTATTTATATTAAATTTATACATCATAATCTAGAATTTTAAGTCATCATTAACTGAAGTATAACCTTTTCAACTTTCATTCTGCTTGCTGGGAGATCCAGTGAGCAGATCCTGGGGAAAACTATAATCAAATAGGAATATGGCGACATCAGGTTTTTTTTTTTTAAATAGTAGCCAAAGATCCTTTTCATGCACTTCTATTTTTGGCTGGCTTTATTTTTCAAAATTACAGAATTGCTAGTTAAATCAGAATATTGCTTAATTCATGTGAATTTTAGCTCTGGATTTAAAACTGTTTTATCAATTGTTATGATTTAGCCTTTAAGATATCTCACATTTATTTTTAAAGTTGTTTTCCTGTGTAACCGCTATAATTTTTAAAAACCAATGGTTTGACTTTGGATGGAAGTCAATTTATGACCTCCTGTCTCCCACTCCACTCATGGGACAATCACATGGCACTGTGCCAAAGTCAATTTGGAGGGACCATGGCTGGAGAGAGGTTCATTGGGGCTCAGTGACCAAGGTCTTTACAAGGTGGTACATGCATTCAAGTGTTAAGTCCATCACAGAAATGGCTGATCAAAGACATTCTGATGCTTCTAACTGGCACACCCAGCCCAGAACTGCTCAGCTGACAATTTATACAGCCCCACACGAGTCTTTCAGAATGCAGACTGTTAAATTAACTGCTGAAAGGGATACTCCTTGGACATAAAAAATGCATCATCTCACAGCATCCAGGTCAGGAGTCTAAAGAATCCCATGGTGCATCTGATCAGAGCTAGATGAAGGGGATGACCACTGCTTTGAAAACACAAACTGGCCAAGGAGCAACGTGCTCTATACTCAGACTGAGAAAGATCAATATTAACTGGCTGCATTCAACAATGCAAAGAGCTAAGCTAGAGATACAGCACATTCCCCATTCTGTTCTTGTATACTTCTACCAGTGCCCTATAATGCTGAATCACCTTCTGCTAGACAGGAACAGGAGTATGTTGCTATTTAAGCATGCTTAGAGCAGAGCTCTGCACAACTCAGATCCTAAAGAGGAACAACTCTCACCCTGAAGCTGTTTCTTACTTCCAGTAATCACCCAGTCATTCTCTGGAGATGGGACCAAAGCATGGACTTCCTGATCTATGAGATTAGTCACACCGCTTCCTGCCGAGGGACCAAGTAACACTCTCCTCCCCAAAACAGTAACTGTAAGAGGTTGAGATACATAAGTGGCTCATAAATCTAGACCAGAAAGTTAGAAGGATATCGTGCCTATGAGCCCTCAGACAACTGCAGTGATCTCCTCCCCTGCACATGCACTTTGGCATCTCTGTGTGTTTACTGGATTTGTATGAAGTTTTTCATCTCATTTGCTTCGAGATTCAATGATTCAAAAGGCCCTGGAGAAGCTAAGGCTGTAGCTCTGAGTTTCAAATCCATCCCAGAGACATATGATGGCTCAGAAAGTTTCTGAGCCTTGGCTTCCAAGATCAGCACCTGGAATGACCTATAGACAAAGCTGGCTGTGGGCTACTGTATCTCTGAATGACTTTTGTTGCACTAGGCAGCCAATACCAAGTCTTCCAGGTGGGAGGTTTTATTATGTTTCAAAACCATGAAAACATAGAAAGGTGGCTGTTACAGCAAATATTTCAGATAGAGGAACTGGTCAAGCACCCCAACCCCACCTGTGTAGCCTCCTTCCACATGTCTCTTGAAGAATGTTCCTCATGTCCTTCCCTTGCAAATTCAAGAACATTGAAAGGAGACATTTAAAGTAGCAGGAACAACATTGGTGAAATAGAGCAGAAGAAGGAAAGCTCTGAGAAACAACTGATGAGAAACACACTACAGAAAACCTCTTCTATTGTGTTATGGATGCCAGGGTGGAAGAGCGTGCCTGGGGCTCAGTGTCCATCTTCTCAGGACACTGGTCATACAGGGCCTTCGGTAATCCCCTCCAGAGGCAAGCTGGGTGCGCTGTCGGCTGTGGGCCTCTCCTCTTTCTTGAGCGAGGTTGGGACTCGGAGACTGACGTAGGGTTTATGGCAAGCTGTGTTGGCCAGAGGAGGGTAGTGCTGCCTGTAGCAAATGTATGCAAAAATGAGGCCAATGACTCCGCCCACAAAGGAATCTAGGCAGGAAACAGCAGAACAGGAGAAATGAGTTACTATTCATTCATATATGGCCTGTTATATTTTCTAGAAAGCACTTTCTCACAGATTACGGTAACCGGTTAGCTTATAGGACCCTCTGAAAGACTAAAGGAAAGAGAAATGCTGGAGGTATAAATCCTGGTAGCCTCTGCAAACCGCCATCATTTCTAGCATTTAAACATTAAATAATGAGCACTTGATTCTGTCTTTTCTTTATTTCTTTAACTCACACCTGAGCATTTCATGAACTCAGATTTGTATTCCTGATTTTTAAAGCTAATTCTAAAATCTAGAAGAATTCAAGTCATCTCTATAGGATCTAAATATTATGGGGGTGGTAATTTTTTACTTTAGCAAGTTCCCACCAGAGTTCTGCAAAATACCTGGTGTGCCACAGAAAACCAACAGGTGTGCTGGTCTCTGCCTCAAGGTAAGTGGTCTTCCAGGGATGCAGTGAACCTTCTGAGTCACAGACAACATGAATAAAACATTTTACAATATGCCCGGGTTGGCAAACTCAGTAGACCTCTGGTGGGGGTGCCCAATCCACCACTATGCTACAGATCTCACCAGTTGGGGGTCAAAAAGGGGACAAATGAGTCAGGTGGGCATATCTGCAGGTAAGATAGGCCCTCCACCACCAGACAGCCCCTTGCCAAAGAGCACAATCAGCTGGTGCCCAATAGAGACCCCATGAAAACAGCCCACTCCAACAGCCCTCATTTAGTATGTATGTACATGTCCATTTTAAACGGTATCCATGGATTATTCTTGCAAAAAAGATCCCAACACAGTGGAAAACCTCCTCTAACAAAAGAAATCTGGAACTCTTGTTAAGCCACGCTGAACTGCCATTGGAGGGTTTCCACTTTCACATTTATCATCTTGTTGAATTGAACAAACTTCCCATAGTCAGGTCACATCAGCCCCATTTTCCCCTGAAGAATTAAGCTTGAACCCTTGTGTCCTGATACTGTGCTTGAACCTGGCAGGATCATTCCAGGCTTGATAACCATGTGGCTCTCTGAGACTCCAGCCTTCAGGATGTAGCAGGTTCATGGGCTGAAGAGTATGTCTACCTGGGTTCACCTGAGGAGCAATGGTTTTCCCTAAGGATCGGTTCTCAGGGTGGCAAGGTTCCCAATACTTCTTGGTAAGCAATTCTTTCTAGAGACTTCAGTTTAAGTCACAAGCTAATTCCCCTGTGTCTTCTGTCTTTTGAGTGGCTGCCAAGGAAACGGGTCTTAGAAAACAAACTCCACAATATTTAGATATGTGCGTCACCTATCAATCTTTTTGTTATCCTGTTGTAGGTGTCCTGACTCTATCTAGATCTATCAGAATAATTTTTGAGGATGGGGCCAATATTTTTGTATTTTAGTATCTTTCATAGAATTGCTCCTCCTTCAGTCTTTCTACTAGGCTAATAGTAAAACATAAAAAATTCTATAATAAAGTAGCTTTAAGTCTTCTAAAATAAATTTAGTAATTTAGTGCATGTCATTTTATGATCTACAATAGCAAAATAAGTAAGGAAATATAAATAAATGAAGAGCTCTTTTATTTTAGACATTTCTGTGATGGCAGCATAAACCTTGAGTGTGTGCAGACCAAGGGCCCAGTCACTGCTCTGGTGACTGAAATCTGGGCATAGAAGCCAGTGATGTTCTTCCAAGTGTAAACAAATGTAGTCATTCTTCAGTTTGGTTGATTCCTTCCCACTGCCCTTAGAGAACAACGAAGCCCCTGTGTCATTCAAGGTTGCATGCCTGGCCCTGCTGACCCAGTCATTTTCCCCACACTCCTTCTACCAAGTCAAGGTCTTCCTTTCTGTTCCTCAGTACACCTGCTTTTACCCCTTTCTGAGTTCCACACATGCTGTTTCTATCTTGGATTCCTGGGCATCCCATCCCCTCCCTCCTCCTCCATAATTTCTGTACATATTTCAAAGCTCAACTCCACATCATTGTGCAAGGAAGGCACACCTGACCTCCAGACTAGGCCAAGTCTCTGAGGTATACACTTTTGTAACTCCTCTCCTCTTCCTCTGCAATCATAGTGGCAAATAATGACAAATTACCCAATTGCTTAATGTTTAACACTGGACTCAAAACTATAGGAGAGTTGGCTGTTGATTTCCTCCACACCTCAGCCAACACCTTGCTCACAGCAGAAAGAATGAAGTTTGTTGAGGGAAATGGATGCATACTAACTCTGTAGATAGCCTGAGGGTCTATCTGTGTGTCCTTGGTTGAGCCCCTTTCCCACTCTGTTCCTCTCCATGACTTCATCAGTCACAAAGAACATTGGACAAGTGCATGGTGGCTAAGTGGCCTTCTGGTGTACATGTTTAACGAACACATGGGTCAGCCTACTGAGGCCATGCATTGAGATTATTTAGAGACTCTGCCAAAGGCACATTTAGCAAATAAGTCATATCTATTTGGTTGGGATACAACAGCACTTATAAACAAAGGTTATTTTGCCTAATCAAAGGAAGAGACTAAGTAATTGTCACTGCTTCCTCCCCATAAGAGTTCAAATCTAAACAGCTGATGGACACAAGGCAATTGTGTGGCAGCCATCTGGCAGAAAGGCAAAGAATGTATATTAGTGTCTTCTCAGCCCTGGTGAGCAGCCATCTAGGTAGCAGGGGCGGGGAGGAAAGTCTAGAGACAGCAGTGAAACCAGGAGACCATGGGCTTCAGACAGCAAACCCATCCCGACTCTTTCCCAAGAGAAGAACTGTTAGTCATGTAGAGGCATCTGGGACTGTGGGAAAGTAACCAGCCCTTACCCTTATCCATCACCTGAGGATCTTCCACGCTGAAGACCCCTCAGGCTAAGACACCACAGCCACTACCAGGTCAGGTCACTTCTTCTCTTTGAGTTCCCTTCTCTCTCAAATGTAGATTTCAATATCCACCTCATTGAGTTGTGATGATAATCTAATAATATATTACTTCTAAAGATTATGTCACGTCACGGTGTATGTCAAAATGGGACACAAAAGATAGTGTCTATCACTGTTATCCTTTTACTATTCCTCTCACATCCCATTCCAGAACTGCTAGAGGCTTTCTGAATCTTCCCTGTCCTTCACTTCACATAGCAACTCAGTAGTCTAGTGTTCTCACCTCTTTTGCATAATCGTATTTTCATAGCATTTTAAATAAACGTCTAATGAACTTAAAAAAACATTTGTCACTCAACAAATTGTAAAGCAATATGTACCATGAATTCTGGAGCAGGGCCACAAGGCATAATTAACACAAATTAAATGAAGTTGCTCAAATGAAGAATCTCCTCACAAAGCCTCTGGCCATCAGCCTATAAAATGTGCCAGGGTTTTTTCTAGTTCAAGGTTTTAGAGTTTCACTGTTACTTTGGTTTTCCTCTATCCCCAGAAAACAGCTCCATGGGGTGTTATTTTTACTAACATCTAAAGTGATTCACAGCATCTACATTTGAGCGATCGACTATTGAACAGCCCAAAGAGCAAAACCTACAAATAACACCATTCAACATTCTGTTTTCCGTAACATGACATTACATTAGGTGGATCATTGACCAAAAGACATCAGGCCATTCTATGTTTCCCAGGTTTACTGGTATAGCAGCATGCATGGAAATGGCAGCTCCTGCCAATTCTACTTTCCCATTTAATGGAATGAGTGAAAAGTTATATCACAGGAGCCACAGGAAGTTATCAGAAGTAACAAGGGTAATGAAAGATTTATCCAAGCCACCTTTCCAGCAAGATCATTTTGGGGCTTTATTTACTAAAAAAGTGATTATCAAGACCCAAAAAACAACTTACTTTATGAGGGTGCTTGTCATCAATTGCCTCAAGAGAGCTATTGCTATTTTGATAAAATCACATTCACATCCTGTTGACAGAAAAACAAGCTGGGGACAAGTAGGCCTTTATGGGGGGAAAAGCACCCACTTAGTATTGACTTCACCCTAAATATGGTAGCATATCTCAGTGTTCCCGGAATACAAAATACTGCCGTCTCCTTACTTAGAATTGATGTCATTCATTCAACACACAAGCCCCACACATATATCAGGTGTCAGACATGACAGCCAGGTCTAGGGCATGAGGCTGAACAAAACAGACAAGTCCCTGCAAACCTGGAGCTGACAGTCCTAAGGGGCAAGATGGACACGAAACAATGACAGCCTTATCAGTGCACTGTAGTTGTGAGAAGCACCGTGAAGGAGTAGGGTGGGGGTCTGGGAGCTTGCCCAGCAGAGAGGCCTGGGCTATTCTGCAACAGGAGTTTCGCTGAGGACATGGCCATCAGGTGAAGACCTGAAGAATGAGCAAGCTTTGGCCAGGGCAAGTGGAGGAGTGGAGGCAAGGAGGGCACCTGCAGTTCTCCAGGCAGAGGGATGGGCATGTGTGAAGGCACTGAAGAAGGAAGAAGTCTGGCAAATTTGAGAAACTGAAGACAGGCCCATCTTTTGAGAGGGGGGTGGTATCTTTGTAAGACTGTAGGACGTAAGTTACTAGTCATTTGGTGTGGGCTGGGCAGAATGTTTTCCATGTCTCTTTGTAGCTCTATCGAATCCTCGACGTGGCCCAGGGGCCCTGCTCCCTATCTGGGCTGCCATCCGTGCATGTGGCCTCATGCCTACCACTAAGTGTTGTACTGTTTCTGAGTCTATCTCCCCCACTAAATGGTGTTGTAGGATCCTGAACTGTCTCATACATATACATTTCCCAGAGCTCAGTCCACTTTGTATTCAGTAAATGTTTGGTGAACTGATATAGCTGAGTAATATCTACATGATGCACTAAAGAATCAATACCACCAGCCACAAAGGGCGACATATCATATGGTTTCATTTTTATGCAATGTCCAGAACAGGCAAATCATAGAGATAAAAGAGGATTAGTGGTTGCCAGGGCTGGGGATTGGGTGAATGAAGAGTGACTGCTCATAGATACGAGTTTCTTTTGGGGTGATGAAAATGATGGTGGCAATGGTTGCACAACTCTGAATACATAAAAATTATTGAATTGTACATTTTAAAAAGGAGGACTTTATGGTTGAGAATTATAAAGAAAGTTGTTCTTAAAAAGGAGGGGAGGAATTAACACCAGATGAGCTCCGATGGTAGTGCAAAGAATTACTTTACTTTGTATTTGGTAACCTGGGTTTGAATCCTTATCTATAAAATGGGCACAACCCCACCTCCTTCTCATGAGGTCATGGGACAGGAAATGCTCTTACAAGGCCTAGCCTACTGAGGGTCCTGATTGTCCTCACCTGCTTTGGCACAAATAAACAGAAAGGCTTCTGAAGATGTGCTGTCAAGTCCCCTGGAGGATCACATCCCTCGCTGTCGCCATGGCAACATCCAACATCACTGAACTGGCTTGACTTGGGACCTTGTATGCCTTGGGCTCCATGACACAGACACTACGGCACAAATCAGCTCTGGTAAACTCAAAAACTCTATGTGGTTTTTTTTTTTGTTGGTTTGTTTTATTCTTTCCAATGATCTACTACTACTGAAGCTTCCTGCTTTTGTGACTTTGAATTTTTATAAAATAACTTACATAGAAGGGAGGATGTACAATCTACTTGGTTCACAGTCAGCTAGAAGGCAGCAGCCATGTCCTACTCAATACCTGGACTCCAGTAGAGGACGTGCTTGGTACACAGGTACAAAAGACTTGAATGGATGAATGAATATTGAAAGTATATTTTTTTGTTTATTTTTATTTTTTTTTATTTTAAAGGTGTGGGGTACAATTCACGATTAGGTATTCAAATGTTCATTATGCAGGTACTCTTGTTGATGAGGTGTGCCCTTCTCCCCTTGTTCATTTTTAAAAGGAAAGAACTTGCAGAAAATAAGGATAATTATAGTGAAACTAGTATAAGAAAAAATGATACTAGTAAGAAAGGAACAGGATTTGGTCAAAATCATTCATTCATTCAGCACATATTTGAGTACTATTATAAGTTGAATCGTGTCCTTTCAAAAGACATGTTAAAGTCCTAATTCCTAGTATCTCAGAATGTGACCTTATCTGGAAACGGAGTTTTTACAGAAGTAATCAAGTTAAAATGAGGCAATTAGGGTGAGTTCTAATCCAATATGACTAGCGTCTTTATAGAAAGGGGAAATAGGGATACAGAAACAGACACATAGAGAGGGAAGATGATGTGAAGATGCACAGGGAGAACATCGTGGGGGAAGACAGAGATTAGAATTGTGCTGCCACAAGCCAAGCAACATCTGGGCCTACTAGAAACTATAAGAGACAAGGAAGGATCCTTTCCTTACCAGTTTCAGAGGGAAGGTGGCTTTTGCCACACCTCGATTTCATACTTCTAGCATCTACAACTATGGAGCAATATATTTCTATTGTTCTAAGTCACACGGTTTTAGGTACTTTACTATGGTAGCCTTAGAAAACTACTATAAGTACTTATTATGTGCCATGCCAACAAAAGAAACCAAAATCACTGCCCACGTAAAGATTACCTTCTGGTTCGGAGGTCAGCAAACTATATGAACCTATTCATTTACACACTGTCTATAGCTGCTTTTGTGTACTATAGCCAAATGAGTAGTTGCAACAGATATCGTAAGGCCACATATAGCCTAAGGTACTTGCTATATAACCCTTTACAAAATTTTCCAACTCCTGCCTAGCAGGTAGGGACAGACAATAATCAAAATGTAATAAATGACTTAGTTTGTTAGGTGGTAAATGAGCAAGGGGAGAGGAATATGACGTTTCGGGAATGAACTGCAATTTAAGTGAAATGATCATGAGGAGATCAAAAAGGTAACACTTGAGCCAAGATTAGGAGTGGGAAGGGTACGCGTTGCACCCACATCTGAGAGAATACCTTTCTAGGCACGTAAAGGAGTTTGTGCAAAGGCCCTGGGATGGGAGGGACCTGACCTGTTCAAGGAGCAGCAAGAAACCCAAGGGTTGACGATAGCACAAACAAGGAAGACAAGTAGCTTGAACATAGCATCAAAGAGGTGCTGAGGAGCCAGATTTTGTGGGCTACGGCAGGACACTGTCTGTGATCTGAATGAAATAGGGAATCACTGGTGGACATTCATAGAGGGGCATGTGAAAACTCATTCCTCTAAAGGCTTGCTCTGACGATGGTGTGAGTGCAAGAGTGGAAGGTGAGAGACTGGCTGGGAGCCTTCTACAACAATCTGGGTAATAGATGGTGACTGCTGAACCAGTCTGGGAGGGGAAGTTGGATTCTGGAAATATTTTGAACAGGAGGAACCATAGAAAACCACAGAAAGCTGAGAAAAGAAGGATTCTGAGTAAAAACAAGCAAGGTTGTTGATAAGACTTGGGAGAAACCAACATGCATCTTTCCTGGGAACTAAGCAATGAGGAAAGACCAGGACTAACCTGGAGGCAGAAAGAGGACAAAAGTCCTGGCTGAGAAATCCTCTCTTGGAGCCCAAAGCTCCCTGTGTAGTGGATTCTAGAAGGAGGGCGGGTTGACCTGGAGCCCACAGGCTGCTTGCACCACTCTACCCCACAATGCCCTGGCACTAACACACAGGCGGGTAGACTTATATGGGTAATTAAGGCTCAGAGGTTTCTAGACAGAGGGGCGTTTGGCAGTTGATGACAAACATGACAATGGGCCCTGCCACATAGGGCAGCCGATTCTGGAGGGAAAATGAGATGAGATCAGTTCACTTGAAACTGAGAATATCAGATGGAGAATCTCAGCATTTATGTTCATTTATGTTCTACCCAAAACTGGTGCGTTTTGGGCAGCAACAATAATATAGTTTCAAGGGTATCTTTTTAAATCACTTCATTTAGAAAATCTACAGACTGCTTCTGACAGCCTAAGGGAGACCTAGCTAACAGTGTGTGTCCCTTGGGTGTGTGTGTGTGTGTGTGTGTGAGAGTGAGAGAGAGAGAGAGAGAGAGAGAGAGAGAGAGAGAGGGGAGAGAGCAGAGAGAGAGAGAGAGAGAGAGGGAGGGAGGAGAGAGAGAACGAGAGAGAAGGGAAAGGAGAACTCAAGAGAGAGCTAGACGTTGCAGAGGCCAGCAGTCTTTTGTGGCACATGCAACAGTCCAGCACAGTGTCTAGCTCACAAAACACCTGCATTTGCAGGGTTGACAATCTCCTGAAGTCTGGTAACTGCATGTAAGTTCATTTTTGAATCACCTTTTACAACACAGTCAGGAAAGTGACTGAAGGCGATCGAAGCCATCTTGAAAACTTCAGCCCAAGCCAGACTCGGTGGCTCAGCCTGTAATCTCACACTTTGGGAGGCTGAGGTGAGTGGATTGCCTGAGCCCACGGGTTCGAGACCTGCCTGGGCAACTTGGTGAGACCTCATCTCTACAATAAGTCAAAAAAACTAGCCAGGCATGGTAGCGCATGCCTGTAGTTCCAGCTACTTGGAAGGCTGAGGCAGAAGGATTGCCAGAGTCCAGCAGGTTGAGGCTCCCCTGGCCACTGCACTCCAGTCTGGGTGACAGAGTGAGACTCCAACTCAAAAAAGAAAAGAAAAGAAAAGAAAACTTCAGCCCAGTGAGATAATGATATCTGTGACAGAGGGGGCCACTTTCCAACTTTAGCCTGGGTGGGTTTCCTTCCTTGATACCCAGTTTTCTGGATGATAGCCAGAGGGAGATGTTTTTTTCTTATAATAAAATACCACACTGGTGACCAGGGCTGCTTAAAATGATCTACAGTTAAAGAAACAAGTATTGATTAAAAGGTTACCCCCAAACCTGAAGTCATGTGAGGAGAGCCTGGATCTGGACGAAAGGATTTGAGGGGTGGGGGAGCCTCGCTATTATGTCCAGCGATGGAACAAACAACACATTCCTGCCAATCTCAGCTGTGACTCTCCGCTGACCAGATACTATAATCATACAAGATTGTAACTAGAGGCAGAAGTTGGCTTAATGTCATGCTCTGCTCTTTCTCTGCATTCACTTTCTCTAGCATGGGATTCTACAAGTTTTAGTGCTCTAAAACACATGGTTAATCACAAAGGTAAGTCTCTTTGCAAGGCACTGGGCTTTGCAGTTAGCATCATCTAGAAAACTCTCCAACTTCAGTTGACCTGAAAGCCAACTTGTCATAAGGATACAGGGAACACCAGCCACATAAAGATTTAATATTGATCCAGCTGGTTTTATTTCCAGAGAAGTCCTGCTAGTGTTCCAAGTGTCCCTAACTATGCTATGGCCTATACCCCTACATTTTCCTCACTCAATAAAATAATAGACTGTTTTTAGAGCTTTTAGGAATCACCACACTGCTTTCCACAGAGGTTGCACTAGTAACACAAATCACTCTATAAAAAAGATACCTGCACATGTATGTTTATCGCAGCGTTGTTCACAATAGCAAGAACCTGGAAACAACCATGCTGCCCATCAAAAGAGGACTGGATTTAAAAAATGTGGTACATATACACAGTGGAATACTACGCAGCCATAAAAAAGAACAAAATCATGAATTTCGCTGCAACCTGGATGGAACTAGAGTCTATAATACTGAGTGACCTCTCAAAGATCCAAATATCACATGTTCTCACTCATATAATGGACCTTGAACATCCAATGCAATACTATAAGAAAATGACTGACGGTACTGGGAAACTATGGGGGGGAGGGGGATGGAATTAACAGT